>NW_027325134.1:0-190261 GCF_028372415.1 Notamacropus eugenii
AAATTCGACTGACAAATACCACTTTCAACTTTCAGTCCAAATTCCACTTCTAAATTCCATTTCCAAATTCCAGGGTCCAAGCTCAAGTTACCAAATGCATTTCTGAAATACACTTACACAATCCCCTTCCCAATTCCCCTTCTGATTTCCTTTACCCAATTTCTCATACTGTAATTCTCTTCCGCATGTCGCACTTCACCTGCATCCTGAAATTTTGATTCCAAGGTTCATATTGCCCCTTTTTAATAAAATTCTGCTTCTAAGTGCCCTTGTCCAATTTGTGTTTCACACTCCAATACCAAATGCCGCTTCAAAATTCCAGTTTTAAGGTCCAGTTCTAAATTTCACTTACAAATTCAGGTAACAAATGACAATCCTAAATTCCAATTCCAAATACCACTTCAAATTTCAGGTCTAAATCAAATCCAAACTCTGCTTCAAAAATCTACTTCCAAATTTCAATTCCCAATTCCACTTCCAAATTCCAGTTCCAAATTCCAGTTCTAAATTCCACTTCCTAATTCCAGTTCCAAGTTCCAATTCTGCAATCCACTTCCAAATTCCACTTCCACATTCCACTTCTAACTTCCCATTCCAAATTCCTATTCTAAATTTCAATTCTAAATTCCAATTCCAAATTCCAATTCCAAATTCCACTTCTAAATTCCATTTTCAAATTCCTGCTGCAACCTCAAGTTACCAAATGCATTTCTGAAATACACTTACACAATCCCCTTCCCAATTCCCCTTCTGATTTCCTTTACCAATTTCTCCATACTGTAATTCTCTCCACATGTCGCACTTCACCTGCATCTTGAAATTTTGATTCCAGGTTCAAATGGCCCCTTTTTAATAAAATTCTGCTTTTTAAGTGCCCTTGTCAATTTGTGTTTCAAATAACACTTCCCAATTTCAATTTCAAAATTCCAATTCTACATTCCACTTCCAAATTCCACTTCCAAATTCCAGGTCCAAATTCCAATTCTAAATTCCAATTCCAATTCCACTCCGAAATTCCACTTCTAAATTCAAATCCCAATTCTGTTTCAAAATCCACTTCCAAATTCCAATTCCAAATTCCACTTCCAAATTCCAGTACGGATTTCAAATTCTAAATTCCACTTCCAAACTCCAGTTCGAAATTCCAGTTCTCAATTCCACTTCCAAATTCCACTCCCATATTCTAGTTCTAAATTCCAATTCCAAATTCCCATTCAAAATTCCAATTCTAAATTCACTTCCAAATTCCACTGCCATATTCCAGTTCTAAATCCCAATTCCAAATTCTGATCCCAAAATCCAGTTCCAAATTCCAATAACAAATTCTGCTTCCAAATTCCAGTTCTAAATTCTAATTCCAAATTCCACTTCCAAATTCCATTTCCAATTCCAGTTCTAAATTCCAATTGCAAATTCAGATTCCAAAATCCACTTTCAAATTCCAATTCTTAAATTCTGCTTCCAAATTCCAATTCTAAATTCCACTCTAAATTTCACTTTCAAATTCCAGTTCCAAATTCCACTTCCAAATTCCACTTCCAAATTCCAGTTCCAAATTTTAACTCTAAATTTCACTTCAAAATTTCAGTATCAAATTCCACTTCTAAATTCCAATTCAAAATTCCAGTTCCAACCTCCAATTAAAAAACGCAGGTCGAAAAATTCACTTACACAATCCCGTTCCCAATTTCCCTTCTGATTTCCTTTTCCAGTTTCTGATGTTATAATTCTCTTCCACATGTTGCACTTCCATGGCTTCCTGAAATTATGATTCCAGATTGAAATTATACCTTATCGATAAAAGTTTGCTTTCTAAGTACCCTTGTAAATTTGTGTTTCAAATAACACTTCCAATTTCAATTTCAAAATTCCAATTCTACATTCCACTTCCAAATTCCACTTCCAAATTCCAGTTCCAAATTCCAATTCTAAATTCCAATTCCAAATTCCACTCCCAAATTCCACTTCTAAATTCAAATCCCAATTCTGTTTCAAAAATCCACTTCCAAATTCCAATTCCAAATTCCACTTCCAAATTCCAGTTCGGATTTCAAATTCTAAATTCCACTTCCAAACTCCAGTTCGAAATTCCAGTTCTCAATTCCACTTCCAAATTCCACTCCCATATTCTAGTTCTAAATTCCACTTCCAAATTCCACTGCCATATTCCAGTTCTAAATCCCAATTCCAAATTCTGATCCCAAAATCCAGTTCCAAATTCCAATAACAAATTCTGCTTCCAAATTCCAGTTCTAAATTCTAATTCCAAATTCCACTTCCAAATTCCATTTCCAAATTCCAGTTCTAAATTCCAATTGCAAATTCAGATTCCAAAATCCACTTTCAAATTCCAATTCTAAATTCTGCTTCCAAATTCCAATTCTAAATTCCAACTCTAAATTTCACTTTCAAATTCCAGTTCCAAATTCCAGTTCCAAATTCCACTTCCAAATTCCAGTCTAAATTTTAACTCTAAATTTCACTTCAAAATTTCAGTATCAAATTCCACTTCTAAATTCCAATTCAAAATTCCAGTTCCAACCTCCAATTAAAAAACGCAGGTCGAAAATTCACTTACACAATCTCGTTCCCAATTTCCCTCTGATTTCCTTTTCCAGTTTCTGATGTTATAATTCTCTTCCACATGTTGCACTTCCATGGCTTCCTGAAATTATGATTCCAGATTGAAATTACACCTTATCGATAAAAGTTTGCTTTCTAAGTACCCTTGTAAATTTGTGTTTCAAATAACACTTCCAATTTCAATTTCAAAATTCCAATTCTACATTCCACTTCCAAATTCCACTTCCAAATTCCAGTTCCAAATTCCAATTCTAAATTCCAATTCAAATTCCACTCCCAAATTCCACTTCTAAATTCAAATCCCAATTCTGTTTCAAAAATCACTTCCAAATTCCATTCCAAATTCCACTTCCAAATTCCAGTTCGGATTTCAAATTCGAAATTCCACTTCCAAACTCCAGTTCGAAATTCCAGTTCTCAATTCCACTTCCAAATTCCACTCCCATATTCTAGTTCTAAATTCCAATTCCAAGTTCCCATTCAAAATTCCAATTCTAAATTCCACTTCCAAATTCCCACTGCCATATTCCAGTTCTAAATCCCAATTCCAAATCTGATCCCAAAATCCAGTTCCAAATTCCAATAACAAATTCTGCTTCCAATTCCAGTTCTAAATTCTAATTCCAAATTCCACTTCCAAATTCCACTTCGAAATTCCATTTCCAAATTCCAGTTCTAAATTCCAATTGCAAATTCAGATTCCAAAATCCACTTTCAAATTCCAATTCTAAATTCTGCTTCCAAATTCCAACTCTAAATTCCAACTCTAAATTTCACTTTCAAATTCCAGTTCCAAATTCCACTTCCAAATTCCAGTTCTAAATTTTAACTCTAAATTTCACTTCAAAATTTCAGTATCAAATTCCACTTCTAAATTCCAATTCAAAATTCCAGTTCCAACCTCCAATTAAAAAACGCAGGTCGAAAAAATTCACTTACACAATCCCGTTCCCAATTTCCCTTCTGATTTCCTTTTCCAGTTTCTGATGTTATAATTCTCTTCCACATGTTGCACTTCCATGGCTTCCTGAAATTATGATTCCAGATTGAAATTACACCTTATCGATAAAAGTTTGCTTTCTAAGTACCCTTGTAAATTTGTGTTTCAAATAACACTTCCAATTTCAATTTCAAAATTCCAATTCTACATTCCACTTCCAAATTCCACTTCCAAATTCCAGTTCCAAATTCCAATTCTAAATTCCAATTCCAAATTCCACTCCCAAATTCCACTTCTAAATTCAAATCCCAATTCTGTTTCAAAAATCCACTCCAAATTCCAATTCCAAATTCCACTTCCAAATTCCAGTTCGGATTTCAAATTCTAAATTTCACTTCCAAACTCCAGTTCGAAATTCCAGTTCTCAATTCCACTTCCAAATTCCACTCCATATTCTAGTTCTAAATTCCAATTCCAAGTTCCCATTCAAAATTCCAATTCTAAATTCCACTTCCAAATTCCACTGCCATATTCCAGTTCTAAATCCCAATTCCAAATTCTGATCCCAAAATCCAGTTCCAAATTCCAATAACAAATTCTGCTTCCAAATTCCAGTTCTAATTCTAATTCCAAATTCACTTCCAAATTCCATTTCCAAATTCCAGTTCTAAATTCCAATTGCAAATTCAGATTCCAAAATCCACTTTCAAATTCCAATTCTAAATTCTGCTTCCAAATTCCAATTCTAAATTCCAACTCTAAATTTCAATTTCAAATTCCAGTTCCAAATTCCAGTTCCAAATTTTAACTCTAAATTTCACTTCAAAATTTCAGTATCAAATTCCACTTCTAAATTCCAATTCAAAATTCCAGTTCCAACCTCCAATTAAAAAACGCAGGTCGAAAAATTCACTTACACAATCCGTTCCCAATTTCCCTTCTGATTTCCTTTTCCAGTTTCTGATGTTATAATTCTCTTCCACATGTTGCACTTCCATGGCTTCCTGAAATTATGATTCCAGATTGAAATTACACCTTATCGATAAAAGTTTGCTTTCTAAGTACCCTTGTAAATTTGTGTTTCAAATAACACTTCCAATTTCAATTTCAAAATTCCAATTCTACATTCCACTTCCAAATTCCACTTCCAAATTCCAGGTCCAAATTCCAATTCTAAATTCCAATTCCAAATTCCACTCCCAAATTCCACTTCTAAATTCAAATCCCAATTCTGTTTCAAAAATCCACTTCCAAATTCCAATTCCAAATTCCACTTCCAAATTCCAGTTCTAAATTTTAACTCTAAATTTCACTTCCAAAATTTCAGTATCAAATTCCACTTCCAAATTCCACTTTTAAATTCCAATTCCAAATTCCAATTCTAAATTTCAATTCTAAATTCCAATTCCAAATTCCAATTCCAAATTCCACTTCAAAAATGCACTTCCAAATTCAGGTAACAAATTGCAATTCTAAATTTCAGTTCCAAATAGCACTTCCAAATTCCAGTTCTACATTCAAATTTCAATCTCTGCTTCAAAATCCACTTTCAAGTTTCAGTTCCAAATTCCACTTCCAATTTCCAGTTTTAAATTCTACTTCCTAATTCCACTTCCAATTCCAGTTCTAAATTCGAATTTTAAACTACACTTCCAAATTCCAGTTTGAAATTCCAATTCTAAATTCCACTGCCAAACTCCACTTCCAAATTCCAGTTCTAAATTCAAATTACAAATTCTCCTTCAAAAAATCCACTTCCAAATTCCAATTACAAATTCGACTGACAAATACCACTTTCAACTTTCAGTTCCAAATTCCACTTCTAAATTCCATTTCCAAATTCCAGGTCCAAGCTCAAGTTACCAAATGCATTTCTGAAATACACTTACACAATCCCCTTCCCAATTCCCCTTCTGATTTCCTTTACCAATTTCTCATACTGTAATTCTCTTCCGCATGTCGCACTTCACCTGCATCCTGAAATTTTGATTCCAGGTTCATATTGCCCCTTTTTAATAAAATTCTGCTTTCTAAGTGCCCTTGTCAATTTGTGTTTCACACTCCAATACCAAATGCCGCTTCAAAATTCCAGTTTTAAGGTCCAGTTCTAAATTTCACTTACAAATTCAGGTAACAAATGACAATCCTAAATTCCAATTCCAAAATACCACTTCCAAATTTCAGGTCTAAAATCAAATTCCAAACTCTGCTTCAAAAATCTACTTCCAAATTTCAATTCCCAATTCCACTTCCAAATTCCAGTTCCAAATTCCAGTTCTAAATTCCACTTCCAAATTCCAGTTCCAAGTTCCAATTCTGCAATCCACTTCCAAATTCCACTTCCACATTCCACTTCTAACTTCCATTCCAAATTCCTATTCTAAATTTCAATTCTAAATTCCAATTCCAAATTCCAATTCCAAATTCCACTTCTAAATTCCATTTTCAAATTCCTGCTGCAACCTCAAGTTACCAAATGCATTTCTGAAATACACTTACACAATCCCTTCCCAATTCCCCTTCTGATTTCCTTTACCAATTCTCATACTGTAATTCTCTTCCACATGTCGCACTTCACCTGCATCTTGAAATTTTGATTCCAGGTTCAAATGGCCCCTTTTTAATAAAATTCTGCTTCTAAGTGCCCTTGTCAATTTGTGTTTCAAATAACACTTCCAATTTCAATTTCAAAATTCCAATTCTACATTCCACTTCCAAATTCCACTTCCAAATTCCAGGTCCAAATTCCAATTCTAAATTCCAATTCCAAATTCCACTCCGAAATTCCACTTCTAAATTCAAATCCCAATTCTGTTTCAAAAATCCACTTCCAAATTCCAATTCCAAATTCCACTTCCAAATTCCAGTACGGATTTCAAATTCTAAATTCCACTTCCAAACTCCAGTTCGAAATTCCAGTTCTCAATTCCACTTCCAAATTCCACTCCCATATTCTAGTTCTAAATTCCAATTCCAAATTCCCATTCAAAATTCCAATTCTAAATTCCACTTCCAAATTCCACTGCCATATTCCAGTTCTAAATCCCAATTCCAAATTCTGATCCCAAAATCCAGTTCCAAATTCCAATAACAAATTCTGCTTCCAAATTCCAGTTCTAAATTCTAATTCCAAATTCCACTTCCAAATTCCATTTCCAAATTCCAGTTCTAAATTCCAATTGCAAATTCAGATTCCAAAATCCACTTTCAAATTCGAATTCTAAATTCTGCTTCCAAATTCCAATTCTAAATTCCAACTCTAAATTTCACTTTCAAATTCCAGTTCCAAATTCCACTTCCAAATTCCACTTCCAAATTCCAGTTCCAAATTTTAACTCTAAATTTCACTTCAAAATTTCAGTATCAAATTCCACTTCTAAATTCCAATTCAAAATTCCAGTTCCAACCTCCAATTAAAAAACGCAGGTCGAAAAATTCACTTACACAATCCCGTTCCCAATTTCCCTTCTGATTTCCTTTTCCAGTTTCTGATGTTATAATTCTCTTCCACATGTTGCACTTCCATGGCTTCCTGAAATTATGATTCCAGATTGAAATTATACCTTATCGATAAAAGTTTGCTTTCTAAGTACCCTTGTAAATTTGTGTTTCAAATAACACTTCCAATTTCAATTTCAAAATTCCAATTCTACATTCCACTTCCAAATTCCACTTCCAAATTCCAGTTCCAAATTCCAATTCTAAATTCCAATTCCAAATTCCACTCCCAAATTCCACTTCTAAATTCAAATCCCAATTCTGTTTCAAAAATCCACTTCCAAATTCCAATTCCAAATTCCACTTCCAAATTCCAGTTCGGATTTCAAATTCTAATTCCACTTCCAAACTCCAGTTCGAAATTCCAGTTCTCAATTCCACTTCCAAATTCCACTCCCATATTCTAGTTCTAAATTCCAATTCCAAATTCCACTGCCATATTCCAGTTCTAAATCCCAATTCCAAATTCTGATCCCAAAATACAGTTCCAAATTCCAATAACAAATTCTGCTTCCAAATTCCAGTTCTAAATTCTAATTCCAAATTCCACTTCCAAATTCCATTTCCAAATTCCAGTTCTAAATTCCAATTGCAAATTCAGATTCCAAAATCCACTTTCAAATTCCAATTCTAAATTCTGCTTCCAAATTCCAATTCTAAATTCCAACTCTAAATTTCACTTTCAAATTCCAGTTCCAAATTCCAGTTCCAAATTCCACTTCCAAATTCCAGTTCTAAATTTTAACTCTAAATTTCACTTCAAAATTTCAGTATCAAATTCCACTTCTAAATTCCAATTCAAAATTCCAGTTCCAACCTCCAATTAAAAAACGCAGGTCGAAAAATTCACTTACACAATCTCGTTCCCAATTTCCCTTCTGATTTCCTTTTCCAGTTTCTGATGTTATAATTCTCTTCCACATGTTGCACTTCCATGGCTTCCTGAAATTATGATTCCAGATTGAAATTACACCTTATCGATAAAAGTTTGCTTTCTAAGTACCCTTGTAAATTTGTGTTTCAAATAACACTTCCAATTTCAATTTCAAAATTCCAATTCTACATTCCACTTCCAAATTCCACTTCCAAATTCCAGTTCCAAATTCCAATTCTAAATTCCAATTCCAAATTCCACTCCCAAATTCCACTTCTAAATTCAAATCCCAATTCTGTTTCAAAAATCCACTTCCAAATTCCAATTCCAAATTCCACTTCCAAATTCCAGTTCGGATTTCAAATTCGAAATTCCACTTCCAAACTCCAGTTCGAAATTCCAGTTCTCAATTCCACTTCCAAATTCCACTCCCATATTCTAGTTCTAAATTCCAATTCCAAGTTCCCATTCAAAATTCCAATTCTAAATTCCACTTCCAAATTCCACTGCCATATTCCAGTTCTAAATCCCAATTCCAAATTCTGATCCCAAAATCCAGTTCCAAATTCCAATAACAAATTCTGCTTCCAAATTCCAGTTCTAAATTCTAATTCCAAATTCCACTTCCAAATTCCACTTCGAAATTCCATTTCCAAATTCCAGTTCTAAATTCCAATTGCAAATTCAGATTCCAAAATCCACTTTCAAATTCCAATTCTAAATTCTGCTTCCAAATTCCAACTCTAAATTCCAAATCTAAATTTCACTTTCAAATTCCAGTTCCAAATTCCACTTCCAAATTCCAGTTCTAAATTTTAACTCTAAATTTCACTTCAAAATTTCAGTATCAAATTCCACTTCTAAATTCCAATTCAAAATTCCAGTTCCAACCTCCAATTAAAAAACGCAGGTCGAAAAATTCACTTACACAATCCCGTTCCCAATTTCCCTTCTGATTTCCTTTTCCAGTTTCTGATGTTATAATTCTCTTCCACATGTTGCACTTCCATGGCTTCCTGAAATTATGATTCCAGATTGAAATTACACCTTATCGATAAAAGTTTGCTTTCTAAGTACCCTTGTAAATTTGTGTTTCAAATAACACTTCCAATTTCAATTTCAAAATTCCAATTCTACATTCCACTTCCAAATTCCACTTCCAAATTCCAGTTCCAAATTCCAATTCTAAATTCCAATTCCAAATTCCACTCCCAAATTCCACTTCTAAATTCAAATCCCAATTCTGTTTCAAAAATCCACTTCCAAATTCCAATTCCAAATTCCACTTCCAAATTCCAGTTCGGATTTCAAATTCTAAATTTCACTTCCAAACTCCAGTTCGAAATTCCAGTTCTCAATTCCACTTCCAAATTCCACTCCCATATTCTAGTTCTAAATTCCAATTCCAAGTTCCCATTCAAAATTCCAATTCTAAATTCCACTTCCAAATTCCACTGCCATATTCCAGTTCTAAATCCCAATTCCAAATTCTGATCCCAAAATCCAGTTCCAAATTCCAATAACAAATTCTGCTTCCAAATTCCAGTTCTAAATTCTAATTCCAAATTCCACTTCCAAATTCCATTTCCAAATTCCAGTTCTAAATTCCAATTGCAAATTCAGATTCCAAAATCCACTTTCAAATTCCAATTCTAAATTCTGCTTCCAAATTCCAATTCTAAATTCCAACTCTAAATTTCAATTTCAAATTCCAGTTCCAAATTCCAGTTCCAAATTTTAACTCTAAATTTCACTTCAAAATTTCAGTATCAAATTCCACTTCTAAATTCCAATTCAAAATTCCAGTTCCAACCTCCAATTAAAAAACGCAGGTCGAAAAATTCACTTACACAATCCCGTTCCCAATTTCCCTTCTGATTTCCTTTTCCAGTTTCTGATGTTATAATTCTCTTCCACATGTTGCACTTCCATGGCTTCCTGAAATTATGATTCCAGATTGAAATTACACCTTATCGATAAAAGTTTGCTTTCTAAGTACCCTTGTAAATTTGTGTTTCAAATAACACTTCCAATTTCAATTTCAAAATTCCAATTCTACATTCCACTTCCAAATTCCACTTCCAAATTCCAGGTCCAAATTCCAATTCTAAATTCCAATTCCAAATTCCACTCCCAAATTCCACTTCTAAATTCAAATCCCAATTCTGTTTCAAAAATCCACTTCCAAATTCCAATTCCAAATTCCACTTCCAAATTCCAGTTCTAAATTTTAACTCTAAATTTCACTTCAAAATTTCAGTATCAAATTCCACTTCCAAATTCCACTTTTAAATTCCAATTCCAAATTCCAATTCTAAATTTCAATTCTAAATTCCAATTCCAAATTCCAATTCCAAATTCCACTTCAAAAATGCACTTCCAAATTCAGGTAACAAATTGCAATTCTAAATTTCAGTTCCAAATAGCACTTCCAAATTCCAGTTCTACATTCAAATTTCAATCTCTGCTTCAAAAATCCACTTTCAAGTTTCAGTTCCAAATTCCACTTCCAATTTCCAGTTTTAAATTCTACTTCCTAATTCCACTTCCAAATTCCAGTTCTAAATTCGAATTTTAAACTACACTTCCAAATTCCAGTTTGAAATTCCAATTCTAAATTCCACTGCCAAACTCCACTTCCAAATTCCAGTTCTAAATTCAAATTACAAATTCTCCTTCAAAAAATCCACTTCCAAATTCCAATTACAAATTCGACTGACAAATACCACTTTCAACTTTCAGTTCCAAATTCCACTTCTAAATTCCATTTCCAAATTCCAGGTCCAAGCTCAAGTTACCAAATGCATTTCTGAAATACACTTACACAATCCCCTTCCCAATTCCCCTTCTGATTTCCTTTACCAATTTCTCATACTGTAATTCTCTTCCGCATGTCGCACTTCACCTGCATCCTGAAATTTTGATTCCAGGTTCATATTGCCCCTTTTTAATAAAATTCTGCTTTCTAAGTGCCCTTGTCAATTTGTGTTTCACACTCCAATACCAAATGCCGCTTCAAAATTCCAGTTTTAAGGTCCAGTTCTAAATTTCACTTACAAATTCAGGTAACAAATGACAATCCTAAATTCCAATTCCAAATACCACTTCCAAATTTCAGGTCTAAAATCAAATTCCAAACTCTGCTTCAAAAATCTACTTCCAAATTTCAATTCCCAATTCCACTTCCAAATTCCAGTTCCAAATTCCAGTTCTAAATTCCACTTCCAAATTCCAGTTCCAAGTTCCAATTCTGCAATCCACTTCCAAATTCCACTTCCACATTCCACTTCTAACTTCCCATTCCAAATTCCTATTCTAAATTTCAATTCTAAATTCCAATTCCAAATTCCAATTCCAAATTCCACTTCTAAATTCCATTTTCAAATTCCTGCTGCAACCTCAAGTTACCAAATGCATTTCTGAAATACACTTACACAATCCCCTTCCCAATTCCCCTTCTGATTTCCTTTACCAATTTCTCATACTGTAATTCTCTTCCACATGTCGCACTTCACCTGCATCTTGAAATTTTGATTCCAGGTTCAAATGGCCCCTTTTTAATAAAATTCTGCTTTCTAAGTGCCCTTGTCAATTTGTGTTTCACACTCCAATACCAAATGCCGCTTCAACATTCCAGTTTTAAGATTCAGTTCTAAATTTCACTTACAAATTCAGGTAACAAATGACATTCCTAAATTCCAATTCCAAATACCATTTCCAAATTTCAGGTCTAAAATCAAATTCCAAACTCTGCTTCAAACATCTACTTCCAAATTTCAATTCCAAATTCCACTTCCAAATTCCAGTTCCAAATTCCAGTTCTAAATTCCACTTCCAAATTTCAGTTCCAAGTTCCAATTCTACAATCCACTTCCAAATTCCACTTCCAAATTCCACTTCTAAATTCCAATTCCAATTCTAAATTTCATTTCTGAATTCCAATTCCAAATTCCAATTCCAAATTCCACTTCAAAAATGCACTTCCAAATTCAGGTAACAAATTGCAATTCTAAATTTCAGTTCCAAATAGCACTTCCAAATTCCAGTTCTACATTCAAATTTCAATCTCTGATTCAAAAATCCACTTCCAAGTCCCAGTTCCAAATTCCACTTCCAAATTCCAATTTTAAATTCCACTTCCTAATTCCACTTCCAAATTCCAGTTCTAAATTCGAATTTTAAACTACACTTCCAAATTCCAGTTTGAAATTCCAGTTCTAAATTCCACTGCCAAACTCCACTTCCAAATTTCAGTTCTAAATTCAAATTACA
Source organism: Notamacropus eugenii (assembly GCF_028372415.1). Classification (NCBI taxonomy): domain Eukaryota; kingdom Metazoa; phylum Chordata; class Mammalia; order Diprotodontia; family Macropodidae; genus Notamacropus; species Notamacropus eugenii. Next base: position 12,168 of record NW_027325134.1, read on the forward strand.
AATTCTCCTTCAAAAAATCCACTTCCAAATTCCAATTACAAATTCGACTGACAAATACCACTTCCAACTTTCAGTTCCAAATTCCACTTCTAAATTCCATTTCCAAATTACAGGTCCAAGCTCAAGTTACCAAATGCATTTCTGAAATACACTTACACAATCCCCTTCCCAATTCCCCTTCTGATTTCCTTTACCAATTTCTGATACTGTAATTCTATTCCACATGTCGCACTTCACCAGCATCCTCAAATTTTGATTCCAGGTTCAAATGGCCCCTTTTTAATAAAATTCTGCTTTCTAAGTGCCCTTGTCAATTTGTGCTTCACACTCCAATACCAAATTCCGCTTCAAAATTCCAGTTTTAAGGTCCAGTTCTAAATTTCACTTACAAATTCAGATAACAAATGACAATCCTAAATTCCAATTCCAAATACCACTACCAAATTTCAGGTCTAAAATCAAATTCCAAACTCTGCTTCAAAAAACCACTTCCAAATTTCAATTCCAAATTCCACTTCCAAATTCCAGTTCCAAATTCCAGTTCTAAATTCCACTTCCCAATTCCAGTTCCAAGTTCCAATTCTACAATCCACTTCCAAATTCCACTTCTAAATTCCAATTCCAATTCTAAATTTCAATTCTAAATTCCAATTCCAAATTCCAATTCCAAATTCCACTTCAAAAATGCACTTCCAAATTCAGGTAACAAATTGCAATTCTAAATTTCAGTTTCAAATAGCACTTCCAAATTCCAGTTCTACATTCAAATCTCAATCTCTGATTCAAAAATCCACTTCCAACTTCCAGTTCCAAATTCCACTTCCAAATTCCACTTCCAAATTCCAGTTCTAAATTCGAATTTTAAACTACTCTTCCAAATTCCATTTTGAAATTCCAATTCTAAATTCCACTGCCAAACTCCACTTCCAAATTCCAGTTCTAAATTCAAATTACAAATTCTCCTTCAAAAAATCCACTTCCAAATTCCAATTACAAATTCGACTGACAAATACCACTTCCAACTTTCAGTTCCAAATTCCACTTCTAAATTCCATTTCCAAGTTCCAGGTCCAACCTCAAGTTACCAAATGCATTTCTGAAATACACTTACACAATCCCCTTCCCAATTCCCCTTCTGATTTCCTTTACCAATTTCTCATACTGTAATTCTCTTCCACATGTCGCACTTCAACGGCATCCTGAAATTTTGATTCCAGATTCAAATTGCCCCTTTTTAATAAAATTCTGCTTTCTAAGTGCTCTTGTCAATTTGTGTTTTAAATTCCAATACCAAATTGTGCTCCAAAATTCCAGTTTTAAGGTCCAGTTCTAAAGTCCACTTAGAAAATCAGGTAACAAATGACAATCCTAAATTCCAATTCCAAATACCACTTCCAAATTTCAGGTCTAAAATAAAATTCCAAACTCTATTTCAAAAATCTACTTCCAAATTCCAATTCCAAATTCCACTTCCAAACTCCAGTTTCAAATTCCAGTTCTAAATTCCATTTCCAAATTCCAGTTCCAAGTTCCAATTCTACAATACACTTCCAAATTCCACTTCCAAATTCCACTTTTAAATTCCCATTCCAAATTCCAATTCTAAATTTCAATTCTAAATTCCAATTCCAAATTCCAATTCCAAATTCCACTTCAAAAATGCACTTCCAAATTCAGGTAACAAATTGCAATTCTAAATTTCAGTTACAAATAGCACTTCCAAATTCCAGTTCTACATTCAAATTTCAATCTCTGCTTCAAAAATCCACTTTCAAGTTCCAGTTCCAAATTCCACTTCCAAATACCAGTTTTAAATTCTACTTCCTAATTCCACTTCCAAATTCCAGTTCTAAATTCGAATTTTAAACTACACTGTCAAATTCCAGTTTGAAATTCCAATTCTAAATTCCACTGCCAAACTCCACTTCCAAATTCCAGTTCTAAATTCAAATTACAAATTCTCCTTCAAAAAATCCACTTCCAAATTCCAATTACAAATTCGACTGACAAATACCACTTCCAACTTTCAGTTCCAGATTCCACTTCTAAATTCCATTTCCAAATTCCAGGTCCAAGCTCAAGTTAGCAAATGCATTTCTAAAATACACTTACACAAGACCCTTCCCAATTCCCCTTCTGATTTTCTTTACCAATTTCTGATACTGTAATTCTCTTCCACATGTCGCACTTCACCTGCATCCTGAAATTTTGATTCCAGGTTCAAATTGCCCCTTTTCAATAAAATTCTGCTTTCTAAGTGCCCTTGTCAATTTGTGTTTCACACTCCAATACGAAATGCCGGTTCAAAATTCCAGTTTTAAGGTTCAGTTCTAAATTTCACTTACAAATTCAGGTAACAAATGACAATCCTAAATTCCAATTCCAAATACCACTTCCAAATTTCAGGTCTAAAACCAAATTCCAAACTCTGCTTCAAAAATCTACTTCCAAATTCCAATTCCCAATTCCACTTCCAAATTCCAGTTCCAAATTCCAGTTCTAAATTCCACTTCCAAATTCCAGTTCCAAGTTCCAATTCTGCAATCCACTTTCAAATTCCACTTCCAAATTCCAGTTCCAAGTTCCAATTCTACAATCCACTTCCAAATTCCACTTCCAAATTCCACTTCTAAATTCCAATTCCAAATTCCAATTCTAAATTTCAATTCTAAATTCCAATTCCAAATTCCAATTCCAAATTCCACTTCAAAAATGCACTTCCAAATTCAGGTAACAAATTGCAATTCTAAATTTCAGTTTCAAATAGCACTTCCAAATTCCAGTTCTATATTCAAATCTCAATCTCTGATTCAAAAATCCACTTCCAACTTCCAGTTCCAAATTCCACTTCCAAATTCCAGTTTTAAATTCCACTTCCTAATTCCACTTCCAAATTCCAGTTCTAAATTCGAATTTTAAACTACACTTCCAAATTCCTGTTTGAAATTCCAATTCTAAATTCCACTGCCAAACTCCACTTCCAAATTCCAGTTCTAAATTCAAATTACAAATTCTCCTTCAAAAAATCCACTTCCAAATTCCAATTACAAATTCGACTGACAAATACCACTTCCAACTTTCAGTTCCAAATTCCACTTCTAAATTCCATTTCCAAATTACAGGTCCAAGCTCAAGTTACCAAATGCATTTCTGAAATACACTTACACAATCCTCTTCCCAATTCCCCTTCTGATTTCCTTTACCAATTTCTGATACTGTAATTCTCTTCCACATGTCGCACTTCAACTGCATCCTCAAATTTTGATTCCAGATTCAAATTGCCCCTTTTTAAAAAAATTCTGCTTTCTAAGTACCCTTGCAATTTGTGTTTTGAACTCCAATACCAAATTCTGCTCCAAATTTCCAGTTTTAAGTCCAGTTCTAAAGTCCACATACAAAATCAGGTAACAAATGACAATCCTAAATTCCAATTCCAAATACCACTTCCAAATTTCAGGTCTAAAATCAAATTACAAACTCTGCTTCAAACATCTACTTCCAAATTTCAATTCCAAATTCCACTTCCAAATTCCAGTTCCAAATTCCAGTTCTAAATTCCACTTCCAAATTCCAGTTCCAAGTTCCAATTCTACAATCCACTTCCAAATTCCACTTCCAAATTCCACTTCTAAATTCCAATTCCAATTCTAAATTTCAATTCTAAATTCCAATTCCAAATTCCAATTCCAAATTCCACTTCAAAAATGCACTTCCAAATTCAGGTAACAAATTGCAATTCTAAATTTCAGTTCCAAATAGCACTTCCAAATTTCAGTTCTACATTCAAATCTCAATCTCTGATTCAAAAATCCACTTCCAACTTCCAGTTCCAAATTCCATTTCCAAATTCCAGTTTTAAATTCCACTTCCTAATTCCACTTCCAAATTCCAGTTGTAAATTCGAATTTTAAACTACACTTCCAAATTCCAGTATAAAATTCCAATTCTAAATTCCACTGCCAAACTCGACTTCCAAATTCCAGTTCTAAATTCAAATTACAAATTCTCCTTCAAAAAATCCACTTCCAAATTCCAATTACAAATTCGACTCACAAATACCACTTCCAACTTTCAGTTCCAAATTCCACTTCTAAATTCCATTTCCAAATTCCAGGTCCAAGCTCAAGTTACCAAATGCATTTCTGAAATACACTTACACAATCCCCTTCCCAATTCCCCTTCTGATTTCCTTTACCAATTTCTGATACTGTAATTCTCTTCCACATGTCGCACTTCACCTGCATCCTGAAATTTTGATTCCACGTTCAAATTGCCCCTTTTTAATAAAATTCTGCTTTCTAAGTGCCCTTGTCACTTTGTGTTTCACACTCCAATATCAAATGCCGCTTCAAAATTCCAGTTTTAAGGTCCAGTTCTAAATTTCACTTACAAATTCAGGTAACAAATGACAATCCTAAATTCCAATTCCAAATACCACTTCCAAATTTCAGGTCTAAAATCAAATTCCAAACTCTGCTTCAAAAATCTACTTCCAAATTTGAATTCCAAATTCCACTTCCAAATTCCAGTTCTAAATTCCACTTCCAAATTCCAGTTCCAAATTCCAATTCTGCAATCCACTTCCAAATTCCACTTCCAAATTCCACTTCTAAATTCCCATTCCAAATTCCTAATCTAAGTATCAATTCTAAATTCCAATTCCAAATTCCTATTCCAAATTCCACTTCAAAAATGCACTTCCAAATTCACGTAACAAATTGCAAGTCAAAATTTCAGTTCCAAATAGCACTTCCAAATTCCAATTCTACATTCAAATCTCAATCTCTGCTTCAAAAATCCACTTCCAATTTCCAGTTCCAAATTCCACTTCCAAATTCCAGTTTTAAATTCCACTTCCTAATTCCACTTCCAAATTCCAGTTCTAAATTCGAATTTTAAACTGCACTTCCAAATTTCAGTTTGAAATTCCAATTCTAAATTCCACTGCCAAACTCCACTTCCAAATTCCAGTTCTAAATTCAAATTACAAATTCTCCTTCAAAAAATCCACTTCCAAATTCCAATTACAAATTCGACTCACAAATACCACTTCCAACTTTCAGTTCCAAATTCCACTTCTAAATTCCATTTCCAAATTCCAGGTCCAAGCTCAAGTTACCAAATGCATTTCTGAATTACACTTACACAATCCCCTTCCCAATTTCCCTTCTGATTTCCTTTACCAATTTCTGATACTGTAATTCTCTTCCACATGTCGCACTTCACCTGCATCCTGAAATTTTGATTCCAGGTTCAAATTGCCCCTTTTTAATAAAATTCTGCTTTCTAAGTACCCTTGCAATTTGTGTTTTAAACTCCAATACCAAATTCTGCTCCAAATTTCCAGTTTTAAGTCCAGTTCTAAATTCCACATACAAAATCAGGTAACAAATGACAATCCTAAATTCCAATTCCAAATACCACTTCCAAATTTCAGGTCTAAAATCAAATTCCAAACTCTGCTTCAAAAATCTACTTCCAAATTCCAATTCCCAATTCCACTTCCAAATTCCAGTTCCAAATTCCAGTTCTACATTCCACTTCCAAATTCCAGTTCCAAATTCCAATTCTGCAATCCACTTCCAAATTCCACTTCCAAATTCCACTTCTAAATTCCCATTCCAAATTCCTATTCTAAATATCAATTCTAAATTCCAATTCCAAATTCCACTTCAAAAATGCACTTCCAAATTCACGTAACAAATTGCAAGTCTAAATTTCAGTTCCAAATAGCACTTCCAAATTCCAGTTCCACATTCAAATTTCAATCTCTGCTTCAAAAATCCACTTCCAAATTCCAGTTCCAAATTCCACTTCCAAATTCCAGTTTTAAATTCCACTTCCTAATTCCACTTCCAAATTCCAGTTGTAAATTCGAATTTTAAACTACACTTCCAAATTCCATTTTGAAATTCCAATTCTAAATTTCACTGCCAAACTCCACTTCCAAATTTCAGGTCTAAATTCAAATTACAAATTCTCCTTCAAAAAATCCACTTCCAAATTCCAATTACAAATTCGACTCACAAATACCACTTCCAACTTTCAGTTCCAGATTCCACTTGTAAATTCCATTTCCAAATTACAGGTCCAAGCTCAAGTTACCAAATGCATTTCTAAAATACACTTACACAATCCCCTTCCCAATTCCCCTTCTGATTTTCTTTACCAATTTCTGATACTGTAATTCTCTTCCACATGTCGCACTTCACCTGCATCCTGAAATTTTGATTCCAGGTTCAAATTGCCCCTTTTTAATAAAATTCTGCTTTCTAAGTGCCCTTGTCAATTTGTGTTTTAAACTCCAATACCAAGTGGTGCTCCAAAATTCCAGTTTTAAGGTCCAGTTCTAAAGTCCACTTACAAAATCAGGTAACAAATGACAATCCTAAATTCCAATTCCAAATACTACTTCCAAATTTCAGGTCTAAAATCAAATTCCAAACTCTGCTTCAAAAATCTACTTCCAAATTTCAATTCCAAATTCCACTTCCAAATTCCAGTTCCAAATTCCAGTTCTAAATTCCACTTCCAAATTCTAGTTCCAAGTTCCAATTCTGCAATCCACTTCCAAATTCCACTTCCAAATTCCACTTGTAAATTCCAATTCCAATTCTAAATTTCAATTCTAAATTCCAATTCCAAATTCCAATTCCAAATTCCACTTCAAAAATGCACTTCCAAATTCAGGTAACAAATTGCAATTCTAAATTTCAGTTCCAAATAGCACTTCCAAATTTCAGTTCTACATTCAAATCTCAATCTCTGATTCAAAAATCCACTTCCAACTTCCAGTTCCAAATTCCATTTCCAAATTCCAGTTTTAAATTCCACTTCCTAATTCCACTTCCAAATTCCAGTTGTAAATTCGAATTTTAAACTACACTTCCAAATTCCAGTATAAAATTCCAATTCTAAATTCCACTGCCAAACTCGACTTCCAAATTCCAGTTCTAAATTAAAATTACAAATTCTCCTTCAAAAAATCCACTTCCAAATTCCAATTACAAATTCGACTCACAAATACCACTTCCAACTTTCAGTTCCAAATTCCACTTCTAAATTCCATTTCCAAATTCCAGGTCCAAGCTCAAGTTACCAAATGCATTTCTGAAATACACTTACACAATCCCCTTCCCAATTCCCCTTCTGATTTCCTTTACCAATTTCTGATACTGTAATTCTCTTCCACATGTCGCACTTCACCTGCATCCTGAAATTTTGATTCCACGTTCAAATTGCCCCTTTTTAATAAAATTCTGCTTTCTAAGTGCCCTTGTCACTTTGTGTTTCACACTTCAATATCAAATGCCGCTTCAAAATTCCAGTTTTAAGGTCCAGTTCTAAATTTCACTTACAAATTCAGGTAACAAATGACAATCCTAAATTCCAATTCCAAATACCACTTCCAAATTTCAGGTCTAAAATCAAATTCCAAACTCTGCTTCAAAAATCTACTTCCAAATTTGAATTCCAAATTCCACTTCCAAATTCCAGTTCTAAATTCCACTTCCAAATTCCAGTTCCAAATTCCAATTCTGCAATCCACTTCCAAATTCCACTTCCAAATTCCACTTCTAAATTCCCATTCCAAATTCCTAATCTAAGTATCAATTCTAAATTCCAATTCCAAATTCCTATTCCAAATTCCACTTCAAAAATGCACTTCCAAATTCACGTAACAAATTGCAAGTCTAAATTTCAGTTCCAAATAGCACTTCCAAATTCCAGTTACACATTCAAATTTCAATCTCTGCTTCAAAAATCCACTTCCAATTTCCAGTTCCAAATTCCACTTCCAAATTCCAGTTTTAAATTCCACTTCCTAATTCCACTTCCAAATTCCAGTTGTAAATTCGAATTTTAAACTACACTTCCAAATTCCATTTTGAAATTCCAATTCTAAATTTCACTGCCAAACTCCACTTCCAAATTTCAGTTCTAAATTCAAATTACAAATTCTCCTTCAAAAAATCCACTTCCAAATTCCAATTACAAATTCGACTGACAAATACCACTTCCAACTTTCAGTTCCAGATTCCACTTGTAAATTCCATTTCCAAATTACAGGTCCAAGCTCAAGTTACCAAATGCATTTCTAAAATACATTTACACAATCCCCTTCCCAATTCCCCTTCTGATTTTCTTTACCAATTTCTGATACTGTAATTCTCTTCCACATGTCGCACTTCACCTGCATTCTGAAATTTTGATTCCAGGTTCAAATTGCCCCTTTTTAATAAAATTCTGCTTTCTAAGTGCCCTTGTCAATTTGTGTTTTAAATTCCAATACCAAATTGTGCTCCAAAATTCCAGTTTTAAGGTCCAGTTCTAAAGTCCACTTACAAAATCAGTTAACAAATGACAATCCTAAATTCCATTTCCAAATACCACTTCCAAATTTCAGGTCTAATATCAAATTCCAAACTCTGCTTCAAAAATCTACTTCCAAATTCCAATTCCCAATTCCACTTCCAAATTCCATTTCCAAATTCCAGTTCTAAATTCCACTTCCAAATTCCAGTTCCAAGTTCCAATTCTACAATCCACTTCCAAATTCCACTTCCAAATTCCACTTCTAAATTCCAATTCCAAATTCCAATTGTAAATTTCAATTCTAAATTCCAATTCCAAATTCCAATTCCAAATTCCACTTCAAAAATGCACTTCCAAATTCAGGTAACAAATTGCAATTCTAAATTTCAGTTCCAAATAGCACTTCCAAATTCCAGTTCTACATTCAAATTTCAATCTCTGCTTCAAAAATCCACTTCCAATTTCCAGTTCCAAATTCCACTTCCAAATTCCAGTTTTAAATTCCACTTCCTAATTCCACTTCCAAATTCCAGTTCTAAATTCGAATTTTAAACTACACTTCCAAATTCCAGTTTGAAATTCCAATTCTAAATTCCACTGCCAAACTCCGCTTCCAAATTCCAGTTCTAAATTCAAATTACAAATTCTCCTTCAAAAAATCCACTTCCAAATTCCAATTACAAATTCGACTGACAAATACCACTTCCAACTTTCAGTTCCAAATTCCACTTCTAAATTCCATTTCCAAATTCCAGGTCCAAGCTCAAGTTACCAAATGCATTTCTGAAATACACTTACACAATCCCCTTCCCAATTTCCCTTCTGATTTCCTTTACCAATTTCTGATACTGTAATTCTCTTCCACATGTCGCACTTCACCTGCATCCTGAAATTTTGATTCCAGGTTCAAATTGCCCCTTTTTAATAAAATTCTGCTTTCTAAGTGCCCTTGTCACTTTGTGTTTCACACTCCAATATCAAATGCCGCTTCAAAATTCCAGTTTTAAGGTCCAGTTCTAAATTTCACTTACAAATTCAGGTAACAAATGACAATCCTAAATTCCAATTCCAAATACCACTTCCAAATTTCAGGTCTAAAATCAAATTCCAAACTCTGCTTCAAAAATCTACTTCCAAATTTCAATTCCAAATTCCACTTCCAAATTCCAGTTCTAAATTCCACTTCCAAATTCCAATTCCAAATTCCAATTCTGCAATCCACTTCCAAATTCCACTTCCAAATTCCACTTCTAAATTCCCATTCCAAATTCCTATTCTAAATATCAATTCTAAATTCCAATTCCAAATTCCAATTCCAAATTCCACTTCAAAAATGCACTTCCAAATTCAAGTAACAAATTGCAAGTCTAAATTTCAGTTCCAAATAGCACTTCCAAATTCCAGTTCCACATTCAAATTTCAATCTCTGCTTCAAAAATCCACTTCCAAGTTCCAGTTCCAAATTCCACTTCCAAATTCCAGTTTTAAATTCCACTTCCTACTTCCACTTCCAAATTCCAGTTGTAAATTCGAATTTTAAACTACACTTCCAAATTCCATTTTGAAATTCCAATTCTAAATTTCACTGCAAAACTCCACTTCCAAATTTCAGTTCTAAATTCAAATTACAAATTCTCCTTCAAAAAATCCACTTCCAAATTCCAATTACAAATTCGACTGACAAATACCACTTCCAACTTTCAGTTCCAGATTCCACTTGTAAATTCCATTTCCAAATTACAGGTCCAAGCTCAAGTTACCAAATGCATTTCTAAAATACACTTACACAATCCCCTTCCCAATTCCCCTTCTGATTTTCTTTACCAATTTCTGATACTGTAATTCTCTTCCACATGTCGCACTTCACCTGCATCCTGAAATTTTGATTCCAGGTTCAAATTGCCCCTTTTTAATAAAATTCTGCTTTCTAAGTGCCCTTGTCAATTTGTGTTTTAAATTCCAATACCAAATTGTGCTCCAAAATTCCAGTTTTAAGGTCCAGTTCTAAAGTCCACTTACAAAATCAGTTAACAAATGACAATCCTAAATTCCATTTCCAAATACCACTTCCAAATTTCAGGTCTAATATCAAATTCCAAACTCTGTTTCAAAAATCTACTTCCAAATTCCAATTCCCAATTCCACTTCCAAATTCCATTTCCAAATTCCAGTTCTAAATTCCACTTCCAAATTCCAGTTCCAAGTTCCAATTCTACAATCCACTTCCAAATTCCACTTCCAAATTCCACTTCTAAATTCCAATTCCAAATTCCAATTCTAAATTTCAATTCTAAATTCCAATTCCAAATTCCAATTCCAAATTCCACTTCAAAAATGCACTTCCAAATTCAGGTAACAAATTGCAATTCTAAATTTCAGTTCCAAATAGCACTTCCAAATTCCAGTTCTACATTCAAATTTCAATCTCTGCTTCAAAAATCCACTTCCAATTTCCAGTTCCAAATTCCACTTCCAAATTCCAGTTTTAAATTCCACTTCCTAATTCCACTTCCAAATTCCAGTTCTAAATTCGAATTTTAAACTACACTTCCAAATTCCAGTTTGAAATTCCAATTCTAAATTCCACTGCCAAACTCCACTTCCAAATTCCAGTTCTAAATTCAAATTACAAATTCTCCTTCAAAAAATCCACTTCAAAATTCCAATTACAAATTCGACTCACAAATACCACTTCCAACTTTCAGTTCCAAATTCCACTTCTAAATTCCATTTCCAAATTCCAGGTCCAAGCTCAAGTTACCAAATGCATTTCTGAAATACACTTACACAATCCCCTTCCCAATTTCCCTTCTGATTTCCTTTACCAATTTCTGATACTGTAATTCTCTTCCACATGTCGCACTTCACCTGCATCCTGAAATTTTGATTCCAGGTTCAAATTGCCCCTTTTTAATAAAATTCTGCTTTCTAAGTACCCTTGCAATTTGTGTTTTAAACTCCAATACCAAATTCTGCTCCAAATTTCCAGTTTTAAGTCCAGTTCTAAAGTCCACATACAAAATCAGGTAACAAATGACAATCCTAAATTCAAATTCCAAATACCACTTCCAAATTTCAGGTCTAAAATCAAATTCCAAACTCTACTTCAAAAATCTACTTACAAATTACAATTCCAATTTCCACTTCCAAATTCCAGTTCCAAATTCCAGTTCTACATTCCACTTCCAAATTCCAGTTCCAAATTCCAATTCTGCAATCCACTTCCAAATTCCACTTCCAAATTCCACTTCTAAATTCCCATTCCAAATTCCTATTCTAAACATCAATTCTAAATTCCAATTCCAAATTCCAATTCCCAATTCCACTTCCAAATTCCAGTTCTAAATTCCAGTTCTAAATTCCACTTCCAAATTCCAGTTCCAAGTTCCAATTCTACAATTCACTTCCAAATTCCACTTCCACATTCCACTTCTAAATTCCAATTCCAAATTCCAATTCTAAATTTCAATTCTAAATTCCAATTCCAAATTCCAATTCCAAATTCCACTTCAAAAATGCACTTCCAAATTCAGGTAACAAATTGCAATTCTAAATTTCAGTTCCAAATAGCACTTCCAAATTCCAGTTCTACATTCAAATTTCAATCTCTGCTTCAAAAATCCACTTCCAATTTCCAGTTCCAAATTCCACTTCCAAATTCCAGTTTTAAATTCCACTTCCTAATTCCACTTCCAAATTCCAGTTCTAAATTCGAATTTTAAACTACACTTCCAAATTCGAGTTTGAAATTCCAATTCTAAATTCCACTGCAAAACTCCACTTCCAAATTCCAGTTCTAAATTCAAATTACAAATTCTCCTTCAAAAAATCCATTTCCAAATTCCAATTACAAATTCGACTGACAAATACCACTTCCAACTTTCAGTTCCAGATTCCACTTGTAAATTCCATTTCCAAATTACAGGTCCAAGCTCAAGTTACCAAATGCATTTCTAAAATACACTTACACAATCCCCTTCCCAATTCCCCTTCTGATTTTCTTTACCAATTTCTGATACTGTAATTCTCTTCCACATGTCGCACTTCACCTGCATCCTGAAATTTTGATTCCAGGTTCAAATTGCCCCTTTTTAATAAAATTCTGCTTTCTAAGTGCCCTTGTCAATTTGTGTTTTAAATTCCAATACCAAATTGTGCTCCAAAATTCCAGTTTTAAGGTCCAGTTCTAAAGTCCACTTACAAAATCAGTTAACAAATGACAATCCTAAATTCCATTTCCAAATACCACTTCCAAATTTCAGGTCTAATATCAAATTCCAAACTCTGCTTCAAAAATCTACTTCCAAATTCCAATTCCCAATTCCACTTCCAAATTCCATTTCCAAATTCCAGTTCTAAATTCCACTTCCAAATTCCAGTTCCAAGTTCCAATTCTACAATCCACTTCCAAATTCCACTTCCAAATTCCACTTCTAAATTCCAATTCCAAATTCCAATTCTAAATTTCAATTCTAAATTCCAATTCCAAATTCCAATTCCAAATTCCACTTCAAAAATGCACTTCCAAATTCAGGTAACAAATTGCAATTCTAAATTTCAGTTCCAAATAGCACTACCAAATTCCAGTTCTACATTCAAATTTCAATCTCTGCTTCAAAAATCCACTTCCAATTTCCAGTTCCAAATTCCACTTCCAAATTCCAGTTTTAAATTCCACTTCCTAATTCCACTTCCAAATTCCAGTTCTAAATTCGAATTTTAAACTACACTTCCAAATTCCAGTTTGAAATTCCAATTCTAAATTCCACTGCCAAACTCCGCTTCCAAATTCCAGTTCTAAATTCAAATTACAAATTCTCCTTCAAAAAATCCACTTCCAAATTCCAATTACAAATTCGACTGACAAATACCACTTCCAACTTTCAGTTCCAAATTCCACTTCTAAATTCCATTTCCAAATTCCAGGTCCAAGCTCAAGTTACCAAATGCATTTCTAAAATGCACTTACACAATCCCCTTCCCAATTTCCCTTCTGATTTCCTTTACCAATTTCTGATACTGTAATTCTCTTCCACATGTCGCACTTCACCTGCATCCTGAAATTTTGATTCCAGGTTCAAATTGCCCCTTTTTAATAAAATTCTGCTTTCTAAGTGCCCTTGTCACTTTGTGTTTCACACTCCAATATCAAATGCCGCTTCAAAATTCCAGTTTTAAGGACCAGTTCTAAATTTCACTTACAAATTCAGGTAACAAATGACAATCCTAAATTCCAATTCCAAATACCACTTCCAAATTTCAGGTCTAAAATCAAATTCCAAACTCTGCTTCAAAAATCTACTTCCAAATTTCAATTCCAAATTCCACTTCCAAATTCCAGTTCTTAATTCCACTTCCAAATTCCAGTTCCAAATTCCAATTCTACAATCCACTTCCAAATTCCACTTCCAAATTCCACTTCTAAATTCCCATTCCAAATTCCTATTCTAAATATCAATTCTAAATTCCAATTCCAAATTCCTATTCCAAATTCCACTTCAAAAATGCACTTCCAAATTCAAGTAACAAATTGCAAGTCTAAATTTCAGTTCCAAATAGCACTTCCAAATTCCAGTTCCACATTCAAATTTCAATCTCTGCTTCAAAAATCCACTTCCAAGTTCCAGTTCCAAATTCCACTTCCAAATTCCAGTTTTAAATTCCACTTCCTACTTCCACTTCCAAATTCCAGTTGTAAATTCGAATTTTAAATTACACTTCCAAATTCCATTTTGAAATTCCAATTCTAAATTTCACTGCCAAACTCCACTTCCAAATTTCAGTTCTAAATTCAAATTACAAATTCTCCTTCAAAAAATCCACTTCCAAATTCCAATTACAAATTCGACTGACAAATACCACTTCCAACTTTCAGTTCCAGATTCCACTTGTAAATTCCATTTCCAAATTACAGGTCCAAGCTCAAGTTACCAAATGCATTTCTAAAATACACTTACACAATCCCCTTCCCAATTCCCCTTCTGATTTTCTTTACCAATTTCTGATACTGTAATTCTCTTCCACATGTCGCACTTCACCTGCATCCTGAAATTTTGATTCCAGGTTCAAATTGCCCCTTTTTAATAAAATTCTGCTTTCTAAGTGCCCTTGTCAATTTGTGTTTTAAATTCCAATACCAAATTGTGCTCCAAAATTCCAGTTTTAAGGTCCAGTTCTAAAGTCCACTTACAAAATCAGTTAACAAATGACAATCCTAAATTCCATTTCCAAATACCACTTCCAAATTTCAGGTCTAATATCAAATTCCAAACTCTGTTTCAAAAATCTACTTCCAAATTCCAATTCCCAATTCCACTTCCAAATTCCATTTCCAAATTCCAGTTCTAAATTCCACTTCCAAATTCCAGTTCCAAGTTCCAATTCTACAATCCACTTCCAAATTCCACTTCCAAATTCCACTTCTAAATTCCAATTCCAAATTCCAATTCTAAATTTCAATTCTAAATTCCAATTCCAAATTCCAATTCCAAATTCCACTTCAAAAATGCACTTCCAAATTCAGGTAACAAATTGCAATTCTAAATTTCAGTTCCAAATAGCACTTCCAAATTCCAGTTCTACATTCAAATTTCAATCTCTGCTTCAAAAATCCACTTCCAATTTCCAGTTCCAAATTCCACTTCCAAATTCCAGTTTTAAATTCCACTTCCTAATTCCACTTCCAAATTCCAGTTCTAAATTCGAATTTTAAACTACACTTCCAAATTCCAGTTTGAAATTCCAATTCTAAATTCCACTGCCAAACTCCACTTCCAAATTCCAGTTCTAAATTCAAATTACAAATTCTCCTTCAAAAAATCCACTTCAAAATTCCAATTACAAATTCGACTCACAAATACCACTTCCAACTTTCAGTTCCAAATTCCACTTCTAAATTCCATTTCCAAATTCCAGGTCCAAGCTCAAGTTACCAAATGCATTTCTGAAATACACTTACACAATCCCCTTCCCAATTTCCCTTCTGATTTCCTTTACCAATTTCTGATACTGTAATTCTCTTCCACATGTCGCACTTCACCTGCATCCTGAAATTTTGATTCCAGGTTCAAATTGCCCCTTTTTAATAAAATTCTGCTTTCTAAGTACCCTTGCAATTTGTGTTTTAAACTCCAATACCAAATTCTGCTCCAAATTTCCAGTTTTAAGTCCAGTTCTAAAGTCCACATACAAAATCAGGTAACAAATGACAATCCTAAATTCCAATTCCAAATACCACTTCCAAATTTCAGGTCTAAAATCAAATTCCAAACTCTACTTCAAAAATCTACTTACAAATTCCAATTCCAAATTCCACTTCCAAATTCCAGTTCCAAATTCCAGTTCTACATTCCACTTCCAAATTCCAGTTCCAAATTCCACTTCTGCAATCCACTTCCAAATTCCACTTCCAAATTCCACTTCTAAATTCCCATTCCAAATTCCTATTCTAAACATCAATTCTAAATTCCAATTCCAAATTCCAATTCCCAATTCCACTTCCAAATTCCAGTTCTAAATTCCAGTTCTAAATTCCACTTCCAAATTCCAGTTCCAAGTTCCAATTCTACAATTCACTTCCAAATTCCACTTCCAAATTCAACTTCTAAATTCCAATTCCAAATTCCAATTCTAAATTTCAATTCTAAATTCCAATTCCAAATTCCAATTCCAAATTCCACTTCAAAAATGCACTTCCAAATTCAGGTAACAAATTGCAATTCTAAATTTCAGTTCCAAATAGCACTTCCAAATTCCAGTTCTACATTCAAATTTCAATCTCTGCTTCAAAAATCCACTTTCAAGTTCCAGTTCCAAATTCCACTTCCAAATTCCAGTTTTAAATTCTACTTCCTAATTTCACTTCCAAATTCCAGTTCTAAATTCGAATTTTAAACTACACTTCCAAATTCCAGTTTGAAATTCCAATTCTAAATTCCACTGCCAAACTCCACTTCCAAATTCCAGTGCTAAATTCAAATTACAAATTCTCCTTCAAAAAATCCACTTCCAAATTCCAATTACAAATTCGACTGACAAATACCACTTTCAACTTTCAGTTCCAAATTCCACTTCTAAATTCCATTTCCACATTCCAGGTCCAAGCTCAAGTTACCAAATGCATTTCTGAAATACACTTACACAATCCCCTTCCCAATTCCCCTTCTGATTTCCTTTACCAATTTCTCATACTGTAATTCTCTTCCTCATGTCGCACTTCACCTGCATCCTGAAATTTTGATTCCAGGTTCATATTGCCCCTTTTTAATAAAATTCTGCTTTCTAAGTGCCCTTGTCAATTTGTGTTTCTCACTCCAATACCAAATGCCTCTTCAAAATTCCAGTTTTAAGGTCCAGTTCTAAATTTTACTTACAAATTCAGGTAACAAATGACAATCCTAAATTCCAATTCCAAATACCACTTCCAAATTTCAGGTCTAAAATCAAATTCCAAACTCTGCTTCAAAAATCTACTTCCAAATTTCAATTCCCAATTCCACTTCCAAATTCCAGTTCGAAATTCCAGTTCTAAATTCCACTTCCAAATTCCAGTTCCAAGTTCCAATTCTGCAATCCACTTCCAAATTCCACTTCCAAATTCCACTTCTAATTTCCCATTCCAAATTTATATTCTAAATTTCAATTCCAAATTGCAATTCCAAATTCCAATTCCAAATTCCACTTCTAAATTCCATTTTCAAATTCCTGCTGCAACCTCAAGTTACCAAATGCATTTCTGAAATACACTTACACAATCCCCTTCCCAATTCCCCTTCTGATTTCCTTTACCAGTTTCTGATACTGTAATTCTCTTCCACATGTTGCACTTCACCTGCATCCTGAAATTTTGATTTCAGGTTCAAATTGCCCCTTTTTAATAAAATTTTGCTTTCTAAGTGCCCTTGTCAATTTGTGTTTCACACTCCAATACCAAATGCCGCTTCAAAATTCCAGTTTTAAGATCCAGTTCTAAATTTCACTTACAAATTCAGGTAACAAATGACAATCCTAAATTCCAATTCCACAAACCACTTCCAAATTTCAAGTCTAAAATCAAATTCCAAACTCTGCTTCAAAAATCTACTTCCAAATTTCAATTCCAAATTCCACTTCCAAATTCCAGTTCTTAATTCCACTTCCAAATTCCAGTTCCAAATTCCAATTCTGCAATCCACTTCCAAATTCCACTTCCAAATTCCACTTCTAAATTCCCATTCCAAATTCCTATTCTAAATATCAATTCTAAATTCCAATTCCAAATTCCTATTCCAAATTCCACTTCAAAAATGCACTTCCAAATTCACGTAACAAATTGCAAGTCTAAATTTCAGTTCCAAATAGCACTTCCAAATTCCAGTTACACATTCAAATTTCAATCTCTGCTTCAAAAATCCACTTCCAAGTTCCAGTTCCAAATTCCACTTCCAAATTCCAGTTTTAAATTCCACTTCCTAATTCCACTTCCAAATTCCAGTTGTAAATTCGAATTTTAAACTACACTTCCAAATTCCATTTTGAAATTCCAATTCTAAATTTCACTGCCAAACTCCACTTCCAAATTTCAGTTCTAAATTCAAATTACAAATTCTCCTTCAAAAAATCCACTTCCAAATTCCAATTACAAATTCGACTGACAAATACCAATTCCAACTTTCAGTTCCAGATTCCACTTGTAAATTCCATTTCCAAATTACAGGTCCAAGCTCAAGTTACCAAATGCATTTCTAAAATACACTTACACAATCCCCTTCCCAATTCCCCTTCTGATTTTCTTTACCAATTTCTGATACTGTAATTCTCTTCCACATGTCGCACTTCACCTGCATCCTGAAATTTTGATTCCAGGTTCAAATTGCCCCTTTTTAATAAAATTCTGCTTTCTAAGTGCCCTTGTCAATTTGTGTTTTAAATTCCAATACCAAATTGTGCTCCAAAATTCCAGTTTTAAGGTCCAGTTCTAAAGTCCACTTACAAAATCAGTTAACAAATGACAATCCTAAATTCCATTTCCAAATACCACTTCCAAATTTCAGGTCTAATATCAAATTCCAAACTCTGCTTCAAAAATCTACTTCCAAATTTCAATTCCCAATTCCACTTCCAAATTCCATTTCCAAATTCCAGTTCTAAATTCCACTTCCAAATTCCAGTTCCAAGTTCCAATTCTACAATCCACTTCCAAATTCCACTTCCAAATTCCACTTCTAAATTCCAATTCCAAATTCCAATTCTAAATTTCAATTCTAAATTCCAATTCCAAATTCCAATTCCAAATTCCACTTCAAAAATGCACTTCCAAATTCACGTAACAAATTGCAATTCTAAATTTCAGTTCCAAATAGCACTTCCAAATTCCAGTTCTACATTCAAATTTCAATCTCTGCTTCAAAAATCCACTTCCAATTTCCAGTTCCAAATTCCACTTCCAAATTCCAGTTTTAAATTCCACTTCCTAATTCCACTTCCAAATTCCAGTTCTAAATTCGAATTTTAAACTACACTTCCAAATTCCAGTTTGAAATTCCAATTCTAAATTCCACTGCAAAACTCCACTTCCAAATTCCAGTTCTAAATTCAAATTACAAATTCTCCTTCAAAAAATCCATTTCCAAATTCCAATTACAAATTCGACTGACAAATACCACTTCCAACTTTCAGTTCCAAATTCCACTTCTAAATTCCATTTCCAAATTCCAGGTCCAAGCTCAAGTTACCAAATGCATTTCTGAAATACACTTACACAATCCCCTTCCCAATTTCCCTTCTGATTTCCTTTACCAATTTCTGATACTGTAATTCTCTTCCACATGTCGCACTTCACCTGCATCCTGAAATTTTGATTCCAGGTTCAAATTGCCCCTTTTTAATAAAATTCTGCTTTCTAAGTACCCTTGCAATTTGTGTTTTAAACTCCAATACCAAATTCTGCTCCAAATTTCCAGTTTTAAGTCCAGTTCTAAAGTCCACATACAAAATCAGGTAACAAATGACAATCCTAAATTCCAATTCCAAATACCACTTCCAAATTTCAGGTCTAAAATCAAATTCCAAACTCTGCTTCAAAAATCTACTTCCAAATTTCAATTCCAAATTCCACTTCCAAATTCCAGTTCTTAATTCCACTTCCAAATTCCAGTTCCAAATTCCAATTCTGCAATCCACTTCCAAATTCCACTTCCAAATTCCACTTCTAAATTCCCATTCCAAATTCCTATTCTAAATATCAATTCTAAATTCCAATTCCAAATTCCTATTCCAAATTCCACTTCAAAAATGCACTTCCAAATTCACGTAACAAATTGCAAGTCTAAATTTCAGTTCCAAATAGCACTTCCAAATTCCAGTTACACATTCAAATTTCAATCTCTGCTTCAAAAATCCACTTCCAAGTTCCAGTTCCAAATTCCACTTCCAAATTCCAGTTTTAAATTCCACTTCCTAATTCCACTTCCAAATTCCAGTTGTAAATTCGAATTTTAAACTACACTTCCAAATTCCATTTTGAAATTCCAATTCTAAATTTCACTGCCAAACTCCACTTCCAAATTTCAGTTCTAAATTCAAATTACAAATTCTCCTTCAAAAAATCCACTTCCAAATTCCAATTACAAATTCGACTGACAAATACCACTTCCAACTTTCAGTTCCAGATTCCACTTGTAAATTCCATTTCCAAATTACAGGTCCAAGCTCAAGTTACCAAATGCATTTCTAAAATACACTTACACAATCCCCTTCCCAATTCCCCTTCTGATTTTCTTTACCAATTTCTGATACTGTAATTCTCTTCCACATGTCGCACTTCACCTGCATCCTGAAATTTTGATTCCAGGTTCAAATTGCCCCTTTTTAATAAAATTCTGCTTTCTAAGTGCCCTTGTCAATTTGTGTTTTAAATTCCAATACCAAATTGTGCTCCAAAATTCCAGTTTTAAGGTCCAGTTCTAAAGTCCACTTACAAAATCAGTTAACAAATGACAATCCTAAATTCCATTTCCAAATACCACTTCCAAATTTCAGGTCTAATATCAAATTCCAAACTCTGCTTCAAAAATCTACTTCCAAATTTCAATTCCCAATTCCACTTCCAAATTCCATTTCCAAATTCCAGTTCTAAATTCCACTTCCAAATTCCAGTTCCAAGTTCCAATTCTACAATCCACTTCCAAATTCCACTTCCAAATTCCACTTCTAAATTCCAATTCCAAATTCCAATTCTAAATTTCAATTCTAAATTCCAATTCCAAATTCCAATTCCAAATTCCACTTCAAAAATGCACTTCCAAATTCACGTAACAAATTGCAATTCTAAATTTCAGTTCCAAATAGCACTTCCAAATTCCAGTTCTACATTCAAATTTCAATCTCTGCTTCAAAAATCCACTTCCAATTTCCAGTTCCAAATTCCACTTCCAAATTCCAGTTTTAAATTCCACTTCCTAATTCCACTTCCAAATTCCAGTTCTAAATTCGAATTTTAAACTACACTTCCAAATTCCAGTTTGAAATTCCAATTCTAAATTCCACTGCAAAACTCCACTTCCAAATTCCAGTTCTAAATTCAAATTACAAATTCTCCTTCAAAAAATCCATTTCCAAATTCCAATTACAAATTCGACTGACAAATACCACTTCCAACTTTCAGTTCCAAATTCCACTTCTAAATTCCATTTCCAAATTCCAGGTCCAAGCTCAAGTTACCAAATGCATTTCTGAAATACACTTACACAATCCCCTTCCCAATTTCCCTTCTGATTTCCTTGACCAATTTCTGATACTGTAATTCTCTTCCACATGTCGCACTTCACCTGCATCCTGAAATTTTGATTCCAGTTTCAAATTGCCCCTTTTTAATAAAATTCTGCTTTCTAAGTACCCTTGCAATTTGTGTTTTAAACTCCAATACCAAATTCTGCTCCAAATTTCCAGTTTTAAGTCCAGTTCTAAAGTCCACATACAAAATCAGGTAACAAATGACAATCCTAAATTCCAATTCCAAATACCACTTCCAAATTTCAGGTCTAAAATCAAATTCCAAACTCTGCTTCAAAAATCTACTTCCAAATTCCAATTCCAAATTCCACTTCCAAATTCCAGTTCTACATTCCACTTCCAAATTCCAGTTCCAAATTCCAATTCTGCAATCCACTTCCAAATTCCACTTCCAAATTCCACTTCTAAATTCCCATTCCAAATTCCTATTCTAAATATCAATTCTAAATTCCAATTCCAAATTCCAATTCCAAATTCCACTTCAAAAATGCACTTCCAAATTCACGTAACAAATTGCAATTCTAAATTTCAGTTCCAAATAGCACTTCCAAATTCCAGTTCTACATTCAAATTTCAATCTCTGCTTCAAAAATCCACTTCCAATTTCCAGTTCCAAATTCCACTTCCAAATTCCAGTTTTAAATTCCACTTCCTAATTCCACTTCCAAATTCCAGTTGTAAATTCGAATTTTAAACTACACTTCCAAATTCCAGTTTGAAATTCCAATTCTAAATTCCACTGCCAAACTCCACTTCCAAATTCCAGTTCCAAATTCCAATTCTGCAATCCACTTCCAAATTCCACTTCCAAATTCCACTTCTAAATTCCCATTCCAAATTCCTATTCTAAATATCAATTCTAAATTCCAATTCCAAATTCCAATTCCCAATTCCACTTCCAAATTCCAGTTCTAAATTCCAATTCTACAATCCACTTCCAAATTCCACTTCCAAATTCCACTTCTAAATTCCAATTCCAAATTCCAATTCTAAATTTCAATTCTAAATTCCAATTCCAAATTCCAATTCCAAATTCCACTTCAAAAATGCACTTCCAAATTCAGGTAACAAATTGCAATTCTAAATTTCAGTTCCAAATAGCACTTCCAAATTCCAGTTCTACATTCAAATTTCAATCTCTGCTTCAAAAATCCACTTTCAAGTTCCAGTTCCAAATTCCACTTCCAAATTCCAGTTTTAAATTCTACTTCCTAATTTCACTTCCAAATTCCAGTTCTAAATTCGAATTTTAAACTACACTTCCAAATTACAGTTTGAAATTCCAATTCTAAATTCCACTGCCAAACTCCACTTCCAAATTCCAGTGCTAAATTCAAATTACAAATTCTCCTTCAAAAAATCCACTTCCAAATTCCAATTACAAATTCGACTGACAAATATCACTTTCAACTTTCAGTGCCAAATTCCACTTCTAAATTCCATTTCCACATTCCAGGTCCAAGCTCAAGGTACCAAATGCATTTCTGAAATACACTTACACAATACCCTTCCCAATTCCCCTTCTGATTTCCTTTACCAATTTCTCATACTGTAATTCTCTTCCTCATGTCGCACTTCACCTGCATCCTGAAATTTTGATTCCAGGTTCATATTGCCACTTTTTAATAAAATTCTGCTTTCTAAGTGCCCTTGTCAATTTGTGTTTCACACTCCAATACCAAATGCCGCTTCAAAATTCCAGTTTTAAGGTCCAGTTCTAAATTTCACTTACAAATTCAGGTAACAAATGACAATCCTAAATTCCAATTCCAAATACCACTTCCAAATTTCAGGTCTAAAATCAAATTCCAAACTCTGCTTCAAAAATCTACTTCCAAATTTCAATTCCCAATTCCACTTCCAAATTCCAGTTCGAAATTCCAGTTCTAAATTCCACTTCCAAATTCCAGTTCCAAGTTCCAATTCTGCAATCCACTTCCAAATTCCACTTCCGAATTCCACTTCTAAATTCCCATTCCATATTCCTATTCTAAATTTCAATTCTAAATTGCAATTCCAAATTCCAATTCCAAATTCCACTTCTAAATTCCATTTTCAAATTCCCGCTGCAACCTCAAGTTACCAAATGGATTTCTGAAATACACTTACACAATCCCCTTCCCAATTCCCCTTCTGATTTCCTTTACCAGTTTCTGATACTGTAATTCTCTTCCACATGTTGCACTTCACCTGCATCCTGAAATTTTGATTTCAGGTTCAAATTGCCCCTTTTTAATAAAATTCTGCTTTCTAAGTGCCCTTGTCAATTTGTGTTTCACACTCCAATACCAAATGCCGCTTCAAAATTCCAGTTTTAAGATCCAGTTCTAAATTTCACTTACAAATTCAGGTAACAAATGACAATCCTAAATTCCAATTCCAAATACCACTTCCAAATTTCAGGTCTAAAATCAAATTCCAAACTCTGCTTCAAAAATCTACTTCCAAATTTCAATTCCAAATTCCACTTCCAAATTCCAGTTCTTAATTCCACTTCCAAATTCCAGTTCCAAATTCCAATTCTGCAATCCACTTCCAAATTCCACTTCCAAATTCCACTTCTAAATTCCCATTTCAAATTCCTATTCTAAATATCAATTCTAAATTCCAATTCCAAATTCCTATTCCAAATTCCACTTCAAAAATGCACTTCCAAATTCACGTAACAAATTGCAAGTCTAAATTTCAGTTCCAAATAGCACTTCCAAATTCCAGTTACACATTCAAATTTCAATCTCTGCTTCAAAAATCCACTTCCAAGTTCCAGTTCCAAATTCCACTTCCAAATTCCAGTTTTAAATTCCACTTCCTAATTCCACTTCCAAATTCCAGTTGTAAATTCGAATTTTAAACTACACTTCCAAATTCCATTTTGAAATTCCAATTCTAAATTTCACTGCCAAACTCCACTTCCAAATTTCAGTTCTAAATTCAAATTACAAATTCTCCTTCAAAAAATCCACTTCCAAATTCCAATTACAAATTCGACTGACAAATACCACTTCCAACTTTCAGTTCCAGATTCCACTTGTAAATTCCATTTCCAAATTACAGGTCCAAGCTCAAGTTACCAAATGCATTTCTAAAATACACTTACACAATCCCCTTCCCAATTCCCCTTCTGATTTTCTTTACCAATTTCTGATACTGTAATTCTCTTCCACATGTCGCACTTCACCTGCATCCTGAAATTTTGATTCCAGGTTCAAATTGCCCCTTTTTAATAAAATTCTGCTTTCTAAGTGCCCTTGTCAATTTGTGTTTTAAATTCCAATACCAAATTGTGCACCAAAATTCCAGTTTTAAGGTCCAGTTCTAAAGTCCACTTACAAAATCAGTTAACAAATGACAATCCTAAATTCCATTTCCAAATACCACTTCCAAATTTCAGGTCTAATATCAAATTCCAAACTCTGTTTCAAAAATCTACTTCCAAATTTCAATTCCCAATTCCACTTCCAAATTCCATTTCCAAATTCCAGTTCTAAATTCCACTTCCAAATTCCAGTTCCAAGTTCCAATTCTACAATCCACTTCCAAATTCCACTTCCAAATTCCACTTCTAAATTCCCATTCCAAATTCCTATTCTAAATTTCAATTCTAAATTGCAATTCCAAATTCCAATTCCAAATTCCACTTCTAAATTCCATTTTCAAATTCCCGCTGCAACCTCAAGTTACCAAATGCATTTCTGAAATACACTTACACAATCCCCTTCCCAATTCCCCTTCTGATTTCCTTTACCAGTTTCTGATACTGTAATTCTCTTCCACATGTTGCACTTCACCTGCATCCTGAAATTTTGATTTCAGGTTCAAATTGCCCCTTTTTAATAAAATTCTGCTTTCTAAGTGCCCTTGTCAATTTGTGTTTCACACTCCAATACCAAATGCCGCTTCAAAATTCCAGTTTTAAGATCCAGTTCTAAATTTCACTTACAAATTCAGGTAACAAATGACAATCCTAAATTCCAATTCCAAATACCACTTCCAAATTTCAGGTCTAAAATCAAATTCCAAACTCTGCTTCAAAAATCTACTTCCAAATTTCAATTCCAAATTCCACTTCCAAATTCCAGTTCTTAATTCCACTTCCAAATTCCAGTTCCAAATTCCAATTCTGCAATCCACTTCCAAATTCCACTTCCAAATTCCACTTCTAAATTCCCATTCCAAATTCCTATTCTAAATATCAATTCTAAATTCCAATTCCAAATTCCTATTCCAAATTCCACTTCAAAAATGCACTTCCAAATTCACGTAACAAATTGCAAGTCTAAATTTCAGTTCCAAATAGCACTTCCAAATTCCAGTTACACATTCAAATTTCAATCTCTGCTTCAAAAATCCACTTCCAAGTTCCAGTTCCAAATTCCACTTCCAAATTCCAGTTTTAAATTCCACTTCCTACTTCCACTTCCAAATTCCAGTTGTAAATTCGAATTTTAAACTACACTTCCAAATTCCATTTTGAAATTCCAATTCTAAATTTCACTGCAAAACTCCACTTCCAAATTTCAGTTCTAAATTCAAATTACAAATTCTCCTTCAAAAAATCCACTTCCAAATTCCAATTACAAATTCGACTGACAAATACCACTTCCAACTTTCAGTTCCAGATTCCACTTGTAAATTCCATTTCCAAATTACAGGTCCAAGCTCAAGTTACCAAATGCATTTCTAAAATACACTTACACAATCCCCTTCCCAATTCCCCTTCTGATTTTCTTTACCAATTTCTGATACTGTAATTCTCTTCCACATGTCGCACTTCACCTGCATCCTGAAATTTTGATTCCAGGTTCAAATTGCCCCTTTTTAATAAAATTCTGCTTTCTAAGTGCCCTTGTCAATTTGTGTTTTAAATTCCAATACCAAATTGTGCTCCAAAATTCCAGTTTTAAGGTCCAGTTCTAAAGTCCACTTACAAAATCAGTTAACAAATGACAATCCTAAATTCCATTTCCAAATACCACTTCCAAATTTCAGGTCTAATATCAAATTCCAAACTCTGCTTCAAAAATCTACTTCCAAATTTCAATTCCCAATTCCACTTCCAAATTCCATTTCCAAATTCCAGTTCTAAATTCCACTTCCAAATTCCAGTTCCAAGTTCCAATTCTACAATCCACTTCCAAATTCCACTTCCAAATTCCACTTCTAAATTCCAATTCCAAATTCCAATTCTAAATTTCAATTCTAAATTGCAATTCCAAATTCCAATTCCAAATTCCACTTCTAAATTCCATTTTCAAATTCCTGCTGCAACCTCAAGTTACCAAATGCATTTCTGAAATACACTTACACAATCCCCTTCCCAATTCCCCTTCTGATTTCCTTTGCCAGTTTCTGATACTGTAATTCTCTTCCACATGTTGCACTTCACCTGCATCCTGAAATTTTGATTTCAGGTTCAAATTGCCCCTTTTTAATAAAATTCTGCTTTCTAAGTGCCCTTGTCAATTTGTGTTTCACACTCCAATACCAAATGCCGCTTCAAAATTCCAGTTTTAAGATCCAGTTCTAAATTTCACTTACAAATTCAGGTAACAAATGACAATCCTAAATTCCAATTCCAAATACCACTTCCAAATTTCAGGTCTAAAATCAAATTCCAAACTCTGCTTCAAAAATCTACTTCCAAATTTCAATTCCAAATTCCACTTCCAAATTCCAGTTCTTACTTCCACTTCCAAATTCCAGTTCCAAATTCCAATTCTGCAATCCACTTCCAAATTCCACTTCCAAATTCCACTTCTAAATTCCCATTCCAAATTCCTATTCTAAATATCAATTCTAAATTCCAATTCCAAATTCCTATTCCAAATTCCACTTCAAAAATGCACTTCCAAATTCACGTAACAAATTGCAAGTCTAAATTTCAGTTCCAAATAGCACTTCCAAATTCCAGTTACACATTCAAATTTCAATCTCTGCTTCAAAAATCCACTTCCAAGTTCCAGTTCCAAATTCCACTTCCAAATTCCAGTTTTAAATTCCACTTCCTAATTCCACTTCCAAATTCCAGTTGTAAATTCGAATTTTAAACTACACTTCCAAATTCCATTTTGAAATTCCAATTCTAAATTTCACTGCCAAACTCCACTTCCAAATTTCAGTTCTAAATTCAAATTACAAATTCTCCTTCAAAAAATCCACTTCCAAATTCCAATTACAAATTCGACTGACAAATACCACTTCCAACTTTCAGTTCCAGATTCCACTTGTAAATTCCATTTCCAAATTACAGGTCCAAGCTCAAGTTACCAAATGCATTTCTAAAATACACTTACACAATCCCCTTCCCAATTCCCCTTCTGATTTTCTTTACCAATTTCTGATACTGTAATTCTCTTCCACATGTCGCACTTCACCTGCATCCTGAAATTTTGATTCCAGGTTCAAATTGCCCCTTTTTAATAAAATTCTGCTTTCTAAGTGCCCTTGTCAATTTGTGTTTTAAATTCCAATACCAAATTGTGCTCCAAAATTCCAGTTTTAAGGTCCAGTTCTAAAGTCCACTTACAAAATCAGTTAACAAATGACAATCCTAAATTCCATTTCCAAATACCACTTCCAAATTTCAGGTCTAATATCAAATTCCAAACTCTGCTTCAAAAATCTACTTCCAAATTTCAATTCCCAATTCCACTTCCAAATTCCATTTCCAAATTCCAGTTCTAAATTCCACTTCCAAATTCCAGTTCCAAGTTCCAATTCTACAATCCACTTCCAAATTCCACTTCCAAATTCCACTTCTAAATTCCAATTCCAAATTCCAATTCTAAATTTCAATTCTAAATTCCAATTCCAAATTCCAATTCCAAATTCCACTTCAAAAATGCACTTCCAAATTCACGTAACAAATTGCAATTCTAAATTTCAGTTCCAAATAGCACTTCCAAATTCCAGTTCTACATTCAAATTTCAATCTCTGCTTCAAAAATCCACTTCCAATTTCCAGTTCCAAATTCCACTTCCAAATTCCAGTTTTAAATTCCACTTCCTAATTCCACTTCCAAATTCCAGTTCTAAATTCGAATTTTAAACTACACTTCCAAATTCCAGTTTGAAATTCCAATTCTAAATTCCACTGCCAAACTCCACTTCCAAATTCCAGTTCTAAATTCAAATTACAAATTCTCCTTCAAAAAATCCATTTCCAAATTCCAATTACAAATTCGACTGACAAATACCACTTCCAACTTTCAGTTCCAAATTCCACTTCTAAATTCCATTTCCAAATTCCAGGTCCAAGCTCAAGTTACCAAATGCATTTCTGAAATACACTTACACAATCCCCTTCCCAATTTCCCTTCTGATTTCCTTTACCAATTTCTGATACTGTAATTCTCTTCCACATGTCGCACTTCACCTGCATCCTGAAATTTTGATTCCAGGTTCAAATTGCCCCTTTTTAATAAAATTCTGCTTTCTAAGTACCCTTGCAATTTGTGTTTTAAACTCCAATACCAAATTCTGCTCCAAATTTCCAGTTTTAAGTCCAGTTCTAAAGTCCACATACAAAATCAGGTAACAAATGACAATCCTAAATTCCAATTCCAAATACCACTTCCAAATTTCAGGTCTAAAATCAAATTCCAAACTCTGCTTCAAAAATCTACTTCCAAATTTCAATTCCAAATTCCACTTCCAAATTCCAGTTCTTAATTCCACTTCCAAATTCCAGTTCCAAATTCCAATTCTGCAATCCACTTCCAAATTCCACTTCCAAATTCCACTTCTAAATTCCCATTCCAAATTCCTATTCTAAATATCAATTCTAAATTCCAATTCCAAATTCCTATTCCAAATTCCACTTCAAAAATGCACTTCCAAATTCACGTAACAAATTGCAAGTCTAAATTTCAGTTCCAAATAGCACTTCCAAATTCCAGTTACACATTCAAATTTCAATCTCTGCTTCAAAAATCCACTTCCAAGTTCCAGTTCCAAATTCCACTTCCAAATTCCAGTTTTAAATTCCACTTCCTAATTCCACTTCCAAATTCCAGTTGTAAATTCGAATTTTAAACTACACTTCCAAATTCCATTTTGAAATTCCAATTCTAAATTTCACTGCCAAACTCCACTTCCAAATTTCAGTTCTAAATTCAAATTACAAATTCTCCTTCAAAAAATCCACTTCCAAATTCCAATTACAAATTCGACTGACAAATACCACTTCCAACTTTCAGTTCCAGATTCCACTTGTAAATTCCATTTCCAAATTACAGGTCCAAGCTCAAGTTACCAAATGCATTTCTAAAATACACTTACACAATCCCCTTCCCAATTCCCCTTCTGATTTTCTTTACCAATTTCTGATACTGTAATTCTCTTCCACATGTCGCACTTCACCTGCATCCTGAAATTTTGATTCCAGGTTCAAATTGCCCCTTTTTAATAAAATTCTGCTTTCTAAGTGCCCTTGTCAATTTGTGTTTTAAATTCCAATACCAAATTGTGCTCCAAAATTCCAGTTTTAAGGTCCAGTTCTAAAGTCCACTTACAAAATCAGTTAACAAATGACAATCCTAAATTCCATTTCCAAATACCACTTCCAAATTTCAGGTCTAATATCAAATTCCAAACTCTGCTTCAAAAATCTACTTCCAAATTTCAATTCCCAATTCCACTTCCAAATTCCATTTCCAAATTCCAGTTCTAAATTCCACTTCCAAATTCCAGTTCCAAGTTCCAATTCTACAATCCACTTCCAAATTCCACTTCCAAATTCCACTTCTAAATTCCAATTCCAAATTCCAATTCTAAATTTCAATTCTAAATTCCAATTCCAAATTCCAATTCCAAATTCCACTTCAAAAATGCACTTCCAAATTCACGTAACAAATTGCAATTCTAAATTTCAGTTCCAAATAGCACTTCCAAATTCCAGTTCTACATTCAAATTTCAATCTCTGCTTCAAAAATCCACTTCCAATTTCCAGTTCCAAATTCCACTTCCAAATTCCAGTTTTAAATTCCACTTCCTAATTCCACTTCCAAATTCCAGTTCTAAATTCGAATTTTAAACTACACTTCCAAATTCCAGTTTGAAATTCCAATTCTAAATTCCACTGCCAAACTCCACTTCCAAATTCCAGTTCTAAATTCAAATTACAAATTCTCCTTCAAAAAATCCATTTCCAAATTCCAATTACAAATTCGACTGACAAATACCACTTCCAACTTTCAGTTCCAAATTCCACTTCTAAATTCCATTTCCAAATTCCAGGTCCAAGCTCAAGTTACCAAATGCATTTCTGAAATACCCTTACACAATCCCCTTCCCAATTTCCCTTCTGATTTCCTTTACCAATTTCTGATACTGTAATTCTCTTCCACATGTCGCACTTCACCTGCATCCTGAAATTTTGATTCCAGGTTCAAATTGCCCCTTTTTAATAAAAATCTGCTTTCTAAGTACCCTTGCAATTTGTGTTTTAAACTCCAATACCAAATTCTGCTCCAAATTTCCAGTTTTAAGTCCAGTTCTAAAGTCTACATACAAAATTAGGTAACAAATGACAATCCTAAATTCCAATTCCAAATACCACTTCCAAATTTCAGGTCTAAAATCAAATTCCAAACTCTGCTTCAAAAATCTACTTCCAAATTCCAATTCCAAATTCCACTTCCAAATTCCAGTTCTACATTCCACTTCCAAATTCCAGTTCCAAATTCCAATTCTGCAATCCACTTCCAAATTCCACTTCCAAATTCCACTTCTAAATTCCCATTCCAAATTCCTATTCTAAATATCAATTCTAAATTCCAATTCCAAATTCCAATTCCAAATTCCACTTCAAAAATGCACTTCCAAATTCACGTAACAAATTGCAATTCTAAATTTCAGTTCCAAATAGCACTTCCAAATTCCAGTTCTACATTCAAATTTCAATCTCTGCTTCAAAAATCCACTTCCAATTTCCAGTTCCAAATTCCACTTCCAAATTCCAGTTTTAAATTCCACTTCCTAAT
Source organism: Notamacropus eugenii (assembly GCF_028372415.1). NCBI lineage: Eukaryota > Metazoa > Chordata > Mammalia > Diprotodontia > Macropodidae > Notamacropus > Notamacropus eugenii. Next base: position 43,239 of record NW_027325134.1, read on the forward strand.
TCCACTTCCAAATTCCAGTTGTAAATTCGAATTTTAAACTACACTTCCAAATTCCAGTTTGAAATTCCAATTCTAAATTCCACTGCCAAACTCCACTTCCAAATTCCAGTGCTAAATTCAAATTACAAATTCTCCTTCAAAAAATCCACTTCCAAATTCCAATTACAAATTCGACTGACAAATACCACTTCCAACTTTCAGTTCCAAATTCCACTTCTAAATTCCATTTCCAAATTCCAGGTCCAAGCTCAAGTTACCAAATGCATTTCTGAAATACACTTACACAATCCCCTTCCCAATTTCCCTTCTGATTTCCTTTACCAATTTCTGATACTGTAATTCTCTTCCACATGTCGCACTTCACCTGCATCCTGAAATTTTGATTCCAGGTTCAAATTGCCCCTTTTTAATAAAATTCTGCTTTCTAAGTACCCTTGCAATTTGTGTTTTAAACTCAAATACCAAATTCTGCTCCAAATTTCCAGTTTTAAGTCCAGTTCTAAAGTCCACATACAAAATCAGGTAACAAATGACAATCCTAAATTCCAATTCCAAATACCACTTCCAAATTTCAGGTCTAAAATCAAATTCCAAACTCTGCTTCAAAAATCTACTTACAAATTCCACTTCCAAATTCCAGTTCCAAATTCCAGTTCTACATTCCACTTCCAAATTCCAGTTCCAAATTCCAATTCTGCAATCCACTTCCAAATTCCACTTCCAAATTCCACTTCTAAATTCCCATTCCAAATTCCTATTCTAAATATCAATTCTAAATTCCAATTCCAAATTCCAATTCCCAATTCCACTTCCAAATTCCAGTTCTAAATTCCAGTTCTAAATTCCACTTCCAAATTCCAGTTCCAAGTTCCAATTCTACAATCCACTTCCAAATTCCACTTCCAAATTCCACTTCTAAATTCCAATTCCAAATTCCAATTCTAAATTTCAATTCTAAATTCCAATTCCAAATTCCAATTCCAAATTCCACTTCAAAAATGCACTTCCAAATTCAGGTAACAAATTGCAACTCTAAATTTCAGTTCCAAATAGCACTTCCAAATTCCAGTTCTACATTCAAATTTCAATCACTGCTTCAAAAATCCACTTTCAAGTTCCAGTTCCAAATTCCACTTCCAAATTCCAGTTTTAAATTCTACTTCCTAATTTCACTTCCAAATTCCAGTTCTAAATTCGAATTTTAAACTACACTTCCAAATTACAGTTTGAAATTCCAATTCTAAATTCCACTGCCAAACTCCACTTCCAAATTCCAGTGCTAAATTCAAATTACAAATTCTCCTTCAAAAAATCCACTTCCAAATTCCAATTACAAATTCGACTGACAAATATCACTTTCAACTTTCAGTGCCAAATTCCACTTCTAAATTCCATTTCCACATTCCAGGTCCAAGCTCAAGTTACCAAATGCATTTCTGAAATACACTTACACAATACCCTTCCCAATTCCCCTTCTGATTTCCTTTACCAATTTCTCATACTGTAATTCTCTTCCTCATGTCGCACTTCACCTGCATCCTGAAATTTTGATTCCAGGTTCATATTGCCACTTTTTAATAAAATTCTGCTTTCTAAGTGCCCTTGTCAATTTGTGTTTCACACTCCAATACCAAATGCCGCTTCAAAATTCCAGTTTTAAGGTCCAGTTCTAAATTTCACTTACAAATTCAGGTAACAAATGACAATCCTAAATTCCAATTCCAAATACCACTTCCAAATTTCAGGTCTAAAATCAAATTCCAAACTCTGCTTCAAAAATCTACTTCCAAATTTCAATTCCCAATTCCACTTCCAAATTCCAGTTCAAAATTCCAGTTCTAAATTCCACTTCCAAATTCCAGTTCCAAGTTCCAATTCTGCAATCCACTTCCAAATTCCACTTCCGAATTCCACTTCTAAATTCCCATTCCATATTCCTATTCTAAATTTCAATTCTAAATTGCAATTCCAAATTCCAATTCCAAATTCCACTTCTAAATTCCATTTTCAAATTCCCGCTGCAACCTCAAGTTACCAAATGCATTTCTGAAATACACTTACACAATCCCCTTCCCAATTCCCCTTCTGATTTCCTTTACCAGTTTCTGATACTGTAATTCTCTTCCACATGTTGCACTTCACCTGCATCCTGAAATTTTGATTTCAGGTTCAAATTGCCCCTTTTTAATAAAATTCTGCTTTCTAAGTGCCCTTGTCAATTTGTGTTTCACACTCCAATACCAAATGCCGCTTCAAAATTCCAGTTTTAAGATCCAGTTCTAAATTTCACTTACAAATTCAGGTAACAAATGACAATCCTAAATTCCAATTCCAAATACCACTTCCAAATTTCAGGTCTAAAATCAAATTCCAAACTCTGCTTCAAAAATCTACTTCCAAATTTCAATTCCAAATTCCACTTCCAAATTCCAGTTCTTAATTCCACTTCCAAATTCCAGTTCCAAATTCCAATTCTGCAATCCACTTCCAAATTCCACTTCCAAATTCCACTTCTAAATTCCCATTCCAAATTCCTATTCTAAATATCAATTCTAAATTCCAATTCCAAATTCCTATTCCAAATTCCACTTCAAAAATGCACTTCCAAATTCACGTAACAAATTGCAAGTCTAAATTTCAGTTCCAAATAGCACTTCCAAATTCCAGTTACACATTCAAATTTCAATCTCTGCTTCAAAAATCCACTTCCAAGTTCCAGTTCCAAATTCCACTTCCAAATTCCAGTTTTAAATTCCACTTCCTAATTCCACTTCCAAATTCCAGTTGTAAATTCGAATTTTAAACTACACTTCCAAATTCCATTTTGAAATTCCAATTCTAAATTTCACTGCCAAACTCCACTTCCAAATTTCAGTTCTAAATTCAAATTACAAATTCTCCTTCAAAAAATCCACTTCCAAATTCCAATTACAAATTCGACTGACAAATACCAATTCCAACTTTCAGTTCCAGATTCCACTTGTAAATTCCATTTCCAAATTACAGGTCCAAGCTCAAGTTACCAAATGCATTTCTAAAATACACTTACACAATCCCCTTCCCAATTCCCCTTCTGATTTTCTTTACCAATTTCTGATACTGTAATTCTCTTCCACATGTCGCACTTCACCTGCATCCTGAAATTTTGATTCCAGGTTCAAATTGCCCCTTTTTAATAAAATTCTGCTTTCTAAGTGCCCTTGTCAATTTGTGTTTTAAATTCCAATACCAAATTGTGCACCAAAATTCCAGTTTTAAGGTCCAGTTCTAAAGTCCACTTACAAAATCAGTTAACAAATGACAATCCTAAATTCCATTTCCAAATACCACTTCCAAATTTCAGGTCTAATATCAAATTCCAAACTCTGTTTCAAAAATCTACTTCCAAATTTCAATTCCCAATTCCACTTCCAAATTCCATTTCCAAATTCCAGTTCTAAATTCCACTTCCAAATTCCAGTTCCAAGTTCCAATTCTACAATCCACTTCCAAATTCCACTTCCAAATTCCACTTCTAAATTCCCATTCCAAATTCCTTTTCTAAATTTCAATTCTAAATTGCAATTCCAAATTCCAATTCCAAATTCCACTTCTAAATTCCATTTTCAAATTCCCGCTGCAACCTCAAGTTACCAAATGCATTTCTGAAATACACTTACACAATCCCCTTCCCAATTCCCCTTCTGATTTCCTTTACCAGTTTCTGATACTGTAATTCTCTTCCACATGTTGCACTTCACCTGCATCCTGAAATTTTGATTTCAGGTTCAAATTGCCCCTTTTTAATAAAATTCTGCTTTCTAAGTGCCCTTGTCAATTTGTGTTTCACACTCCAATACCAAATGCCGCTTCAAAATTCCAGTTTTAAGATCCAGTTCTAAATTTCACTTACAAATTCAGGTAACAAATGACAATCCTAAATTCCAATTCCAAATACCACTTCCAAATTTCAGGTCTAAAATCAAATTCCAAACTCTGCTTCAAAAATCTACTTCCAAATTTCAATTCCAAATTCCACTTCCAAATTCCAGTTCTTAATTCCACTTCCAAATTCCAGTTCCAAATTCCAATTCTGCAATCCACTTCCAAATTCCACTTCCAAATTCCACTTCTAAATTCCCATTCCAAATTCCTATTCTAAATATCAATTCTAAATTCCAATTCCAAATTCCTATTCCAAATTCCACTTCAAAAATGCACTTCAAAATTCACGTAACAAATTGCAAGTCTAAATTTCAGTTCCAAATAGCACTTCCAAATTCCAGTTACACATTCAAATTTCAATCTCTGCTTCAAAAATCCACTTTCAAGTTCCAGTTCCAAATTCCACTTCCAAATTCCAGTTTTAAATTCCACTTCCTAATTCCACTTCCAAATTCCAGTTGTAAATTCGAATTTTAAACTACACTTCCAAATTCCATTTTGAAATTCCAATTCTAAATTTCACTGCCAAACTCCACTTCCAAATTTCAGTTCTAAATTCAAATTACAAATTCTCCTTCAAAAAATCCACTTCCAAATTCCAATTACAAATTCGACTGACAAATACCACTTCCAACTTTCAGTTCCAGATTCCACTTGTAAATTCCATTTCCAAATTACAGGTCCAAGCTCAAGTTACCAAATGCATTTCTAAAATACACTTACACAATCCCCTTCCCAATTCCCCTTCTGATTTTCTTTACCAATTTCTGATACTGTAATTCTCTTCCACATGTCGCACTTCACCTGCATCCTGAAATTTTGATTCCAGGTTCAAATTGCCCCTTTTTAATAAAATTCTGCTTTCTAAGTGCCCTTGTCAATTTGTGTTTTAAATTCCAATACCAAATTGTGCTCCAAAATTCCAGTTTTAAGGTCCAGTTCTAAAGTCCACTTACAAAATCAGTTAACAAATGACAATCCTAAATTCCATTTCCAAATACCACTTCCAAATTTCAGGTCTAATATCAAATTCCAAACTCTGCTTCAAAAATCTACTTCCAAATTTCAATTCCCAATTCCACTTCCAAATTCCATTTCCAAATTCCAGTTCTAAATTCCACTTCCAAATTCCAGTTCCAAGTTCCAATTCTACAATCCACTTCCAAATTCCACTTCCAAATTCCACTTCGAAATTCCCATTCCAAATTCCTATTCTAAATTTCAATTCTAAATTGCAATTCCAAATTCCAATTCCAAATTCCACTTCTAAATTCCATTTTCAAATTCCTGCTGCAACCTCAAGTTACCAAATGCATTTCTGAAATACACTTACACAATCCCCTTCCCAATACCCCTTCTGATTTCCTTTACCAGTTTCTGATACTGTAATTCTCTTCCACATGTTGCACTTCACCTGCATCCTGAAATTTTGATTTCAGGTTCAAATTGCCCCTTTTTAATAAAATTCTGCTTTCTAAGTGCCCTTGTCAATTTGTGTTTCACACTCCAATACCAAATGCCGCTTCAAAATTCCAGTTTTAAGATCCAGTTCTAAATTTCACTTACAAATTCAGGTAACAAATGACAATCCTAAATTCCAATTCCAAATACCACTTCCAAATTTCAGGTCTAAAATCAAATTCCAAACTCTGCTTCAAAAATCTACTTCCAAATTTCAATTCCAAATTCCACTTCCAAATTCCAGTTCTTAATTCCACTTCCAAATTCCAGTTCCAAATTCCAATTCTGCAATCCACTTCCAAATTCCACTTCCAAATTCCACTTCTAAATTCCCATTCCAAATTCCTATTCTAAATATCAATTCTAAATTCCAATTCCAAATTCCTATTCCAAATTCCACTTCAAAAATGCACTTCCAAATTCACGTAACAAATTGCAAGTCTAAATTTCAGTTCCAAATAGCACTTCCAAATTCCAGTTACACATTCAAATTTCAATCTCTGCTTCAAAAATCCACTTCCAAGTTCCAGTTCCAAATTCCACTTCCAAATTCCAGTTTTAAATTCCACTTCCTAATTCCACTTCCAAATTCCAGTTGTAAATTCGAATTTTAAACTACACTTCCAAATTCCAGTTTGAAATTCCAATTCTAAATTCCACTGCCAAACTCCACTTCCAAATTTCAGTTCTAAATTCAAATTACAAATTCTCCTTCAAAAAATCCACTTCTAAATTCCAATTACAAATTCGACTGACAAATACCACTTCCAACTTTCAGTTCCAGATTCCACTTGTAAATTCCATTTCCAAATTACAGGTCCAAGCTCAAGTTACCAAATGCATTTCTAAAATACACTTACACAATCCCCTTCCCAATTCCCCTTCTGATTTTCTTTACCAATTTCTGATACTGTAATTCTCTTCCACATGTCGCACTTCACCTGCATCCTGAAATTTTGATTCCAGGTTCAAATTGCCCCTTTTTAATAAAATTCTGCTTTCTAAGTGCCCTTGTCAATTTGTGTTTTAAATTCCAATACCAAATTGTGCTCCAAAATTCCAGTTTTAAGGTCCAGTTCTAAAGTCCACTTACAAAATCAGTTAACAAATGACAATCCTAAATTCCATTTCCAAATACCACTTCCAAATTTCAGGTCTAATATCAAATTCCAAACTCTGCTTCAAAAATCTACTTCCAAATTTCAATTCCCAATTCCACTTCCAAATTCCATTTCCAAATTCCAGTTCTAAATTCCACTTCCAAATTCCAGTTCCAAGTTCCAATTCTACAATCCACTTCCAAATTCCACTTCCAAATTCCACTTCTAAATTCCAATTCCAAATTCCAATTCTAAATTTCAATTCTAAATTCCAATTCCAAATTCCAATTCCAAATTCCACTTCAAAAATGCACTTCCAAATTCACGTAACAAATTGCAATTCTAAATTTCAGTTCCAAATAGCACTTCCAAATTCCAGTTCTACATTCAAATTTCAATCTCTGCTTCAAAAATCCACTTCCAATTTCCAGTTCCAAATTCCACTTCCAAATTCCAGTTTTAAATTCCACTTCCTAATTCCACTTCCAAATTCCAGTTGTAAATTCGAATTTTAAACTACACTTCCAAATTCCAGTTTGAAATTCCAATTCTAAATTCCACTGCAAAACTCCACTTCCAAATTCCAGTTCTAAATTCAAATTACAAATTCTCCTTCAAAAAATCCATTTCCAAATTCCAATTACAAATTCGACTGACAAATACCACTTCCAACTTTCAGTTCCAAATTCCACTTCTAAATTCCATTTCCAAATTCCAGGTCCAAGCTCAAGTTACCAAATGCATTTCTGAAATACACTTACACAATCCCCTTCCCAATTTCCCTTCTGATTTCCTTGACCAATTTCTGATACTGTAATTCTCTTCCACATGTCGCACTTCACCTGCATCCTGAAATTTTGATTCCAGGTTCAAATTGCCCCTTTTTAATAAAATTCTGCTTTCTAAGTACCCTTGCAATTTGTGTTTTAAACTCCAATACCAAATTCTGCTCCAAATTTCCAGTTTTAAGTCCAGTTCTAAAGTCCACATACAAAATCAGGTAACAAATGACAATCCTAAATTCCAATTCCAAATACCACTTCCAAATTTCAGGTCTAAAATCAAATTCCAAACTCTGCTTCAAAAATCTACTTCCAAATTCCAATTCCAAATTCCACTTCCAAATTCCAGTTCTACATTCCACTTCCAAATTCCAGTTCCAAATTCCAATTCTGCAATCCACTTCCAAATTCCACTTCCAAATTCCACTTCTAAATTCCCATTCCAAATTCCTATTCTAAATATCAATTCTAAATTCCAATTCCAAATTCCAATTCCAAATTCCACTTCAAAAATGCACTTCCAAATTCACGTAACAAATTGCAATTCTAAATTTCAGTTCCAAATAGCACTTCCAAATTCCAGTTCTACATTCAAATTTCAATCTCTGCTTCAAAAATCCACTTCCAATTTCCAGTTCCAAATTCCACTTCCAAATTCCAGTTTTAAATTCCACTTCCTAATTCCACTTCCAAATTCCAGTTGTAAATTCGAATTTTAAACTACACTTCCAAATTCCAGTTTGAAATTCCAATTCTAAATTCCACTGCCAAACTCCACTTCCAAATTCCAGTTCTAAATTCAAATTACAAATTCTCCTTCAAAAAATCCACTTCCAAATTCCAATTACAAATTCGACTGACAAATACCACTTCCAACTTTCAGTTCCAAATTCCACTTCTAAATTCCATTTCCAAATTCCAGGTCCAAGCTCAAGTTACCAAATGCATTTCTGAAATACACTTACACAATCCCCTTCCCAATTTCCCTTCTGATTTCCTTTACCAATTTCTGATACTGTAATTCTCTTCCACATGTCGCACTTCACCTGCATCCTGAAATTTTGATTCCAGGTTCAAATTGCCCCTTTTTAATAAAATTCTGCTTTCTAAGTACCCTTGCAATTTGTGTTTTAAACTCCAATACCAAATTCTGCTCCAAATTTCCAGTTTTAAGTCCAGTTCTAAAGTCCACATACAAAATCAGGTAACAAATGACAATCCTAAATTCCAATTCCAAATACGACTTCCAAATTTCAGGTCTAAAATCAAATTCCAAACTCTGCTTCAAAAATCTACTTACAAATTCCAGTTCCAAATTCCAGTTCCAAATTCCAGTTCTACATTCCACTTCCAAATTCCAGTTCCAAATTCCAATTCTGCAATCCACTTCCAAATTCCACTTCCAAATTCCACTTCTAAATTCCCATTCCAAATTCCTATTCTAAATATCAATTCTAAATTCCAATTCCAAATTCCAATTCCCAATTCCACTTCCAAATTCCAGTTCTAAATTCCAGTTCTAAATTCCACTTCCAAATTCCAGTTCCAAGTTCCAATTCTACAATCCACTTCCAAATTCCACTTCCAAATTCCACTTCTAAATTCCAATTCCAAATTCCAATTCTAAATTTCAATTCTAAATTCCAATTCCAAATTCCAATTCCAAATTCCACTTCAAAAATGCACTTCCAAATTCAGGTAACAAATTGCAATTCTAAATTTCAGTTCCAAATAGCACTTCCAAATTCCAGTTCTACATTCAAATTTCAATCTCTGCTTCAAAAATCCACTTTCAAGTTCCAGTTCCAAATTCCACTTCCAAATTCCAGTTTTAAATTCTACTTCCTAATTTCACTTCCAAATTCCAGTTCTAAATTCGAATTTTAAACTACACTTCCAAATTACAGTTTGAAATTCCAATTCTAAATTCCACTGCCAAACTCCACTTCCAAATTCCAGTGCTAAATTCAAATTACAAATTCTCCTTCAAAAAATCCACTTCCAAATTCCAATTACAAATTCGACTGACAAATACCACTTTCAACTTTCAGTGCCAAATTCCACTTCTAAATTCCATTTCCACATTCCAGGTCCAAGCTCAAGTTACCAAATGCATTTCTGAAATACACTTACACAATACCCTTCCCAATTCCCCTTCTGATTTCCTTTACCAATTTCTCATACTGTAATTCTCTTCCTCATGTCGCACTTCACCTGCATCCTGAAATTTTGATTCCAGGTTCATATTGCACCTTTTTAATAAAATTCTGCTTTCTAAGTGCCCTTGTCAATTTGTGTTTCACACTCCAATACCAAATGCCGCTTCAAAATTCCAGTTTTAAGGTCCAGTTCTAAATTTCACTTACAAATTCAGGTAACAAATGACAATCCTAAATTCCAATTCCAAATACCACTTCCAAATTTCAGGTCTAAAATCAAATTCCAAACTCTGCTTCAAAAATCTACTTCCAAATTTCAATTCCCAATTCCACTTCCAAATTCCAGTTTGAAATTCCAGTTCTAAATTCCACTTCCAAATTCCAGTTCCAAGTTCCAATTCTGCAATCCACTTCCAAATTCCACTTCCAAATTCCACTTCTAAATTCCCATTCCAAATTCCTATTCTAAATTTCAATTCTAAATTGCAATTCCAAATTCCAATTCCAAATTCCACTTCTAAATTCCATTTTCAAATTCCTGCTGCAACCTCAAGTTACCAAATGCATTTCTGAAATACACTTACACAATCCCCTTCCCAATTCCCCTTCTGATTTCCTTTACCAATTTCTCATACTGTAATTCTCTTCCTCATGTCGCACTTCACCTGCATCCTGAAATTTTGATTTCAGGTTCAAATTGCCCCTTTTTAATAAAATTCTGCTTTCTAAGTGCCCTTGTCAATTTGTGTTTCACACTCCAATACCAAATGCCGCTTCAAAATTCCAGTTTTAAGATCCAGTTCTAAATTTCACTTACAAATTCAGGTAACAAATGACAATCCTAAATTCCAATTCCAAATACCACTTCCAAATTTCAGGTCTAAAATCAAATTCCAAACTCTGCTTCAAAAATCTACTTCCAAATTTCAATTCCAAATTCCACTTCCAAATTCCAGTTCTTAATTCCACTTCCAAATTCCAGTTCCAAATTCCAATTCTACAATCCACTTCCAAATTCCACTTCCAAATTCCACTTCTAAATTCCCATTCCAAATTCCTATTCTAAATATCAATTCTAAATTCCAATTCCAAATTCCTATTCCAAATTCCACTTCAAAAATGCACTTCCAAATTCACGTAACAAATTGCAAGTCTAAATTTCAGTTCCAAATAGCACTTCCAAATTCCAGTTACACATTCAAATTTCAATCTCTGCTTCAAAAATCCACTTCCAAGTTCCAGTTCCAAATTCCACTTCCAAATTCCAGTTTTAAATTCCACTTCCTAATTCCACTTCCAAATTCCAGTTGTAAATTCGAATTTTAAACTACACTTCCAAATTCCATTTTGAAATTCCAATTCTAAATTTCACTGCCAAACTCCACTTCCAAATTTCAGTTCTAAATTCAAATTACAAATTCTCCTTCAAAAAATCCACTTCCAAATTCCAATTACAAATTCGACTGACAAATACCACTTTCAACTTTCAGTGCCAAATTCCACTTCTAAATTCCATTTCCACATTCCAGGTCCAAGCTCAAGTTACCAAATGCATTTCTGAAATACACTTACACAATACCCTTCCCAATTCCCCTTCTGATTTCCTTTACCAATTTCTCATACTGTAATTCTCTTCCTCATGTCGCACTTCACCTGCATCCTGAAATTTTGATTCCAGGTTCATATTGCACCTTTTTAATAAAATTCTGCTTTCTAAGTGCCCTTGTCAATTTGTGTTTCACACTCCAATACCAAATGCCGCTTCAAAATTCCAGTTTTAAGGTCCAGTTCTAAATTTCACTTACAAATTCAGGTAACAAATGACAATCCTAAATTCCAATTCCAAATACCACTTCCAAATTTCAGGTCTAAAATCAAATTCCAAACTCTGCTTCAAAAATCTACTTCCAAATTTCAATTCCCAATTCCACTTCCAAATTCCAGTTTGAAATTCCAGTTCTAAATTCCACTTCCAAATTCCAGTTCCAAGTTCCAATTCTGCAATCCACTTCCAAATTCCACTTCCAAATTCCACTTCTAAATTCCCATTCCAAATTCCTATTCTAAATTTCAATTCTAAATTGCAATTCCAAATTCCAATTCCAAATTCCACTTCTAAATTCCATTTTCAAATTCCTGCTGCAACCTCAAGTTACCAAATGCATTTCTGAAATACACTTACACAATCCCCTTCCCAATTCCCCTTCTGATTTCCTTTACCAGTTTCTGATACTGTAATTCTCTTCCACATGTTGCACTTCACCTGCATCCTGAAATTTTGATTTCAGGTTCAAATTGCCCCTTTTTAATAAAATTCTGCTTTCTAAGTGCCCTTGTCAATTTGTGTTTCACACTCCAATACCAAATGCCGCTTCAAAATTCCAGTTTTAAGATCCAGTTCTAAATTTCACTTACAAATTCAGGTAACAAATGACAATCCTAAATTCCAATTCCAAATACCACTTCCAAATTTCAGGTCTAAAATCAAATTCCAAACTCTGCTTCAAAAATCTACTTCCAAATTTCAATTCCAAATTCCACTTCCAAATTCCAGTTCTTAATTCCACTTCCAAATTCCAGTTCCAAATTCCAATTCTACAATCCACTTCCAAATTCCACTTCCAAATTCCACTTCTAAATTCCCATTCCAAATTCCTATTCTAAATATCAATTCTAAATTCCAATTCCAAATTCCTATTCCAAATTCCACTTCAAAAATGCACTTCCAAATTCACGTAACAAATTGCAAGTCTAAATTTCAGTTCCAAATAGCACTTCCAAATTCCAGTTACACATTCAAATTTCAATCTCTGCTTCAAAAATCCACTTCCAAGTTCCAGTTCCAAATTCCACTTCCAAATTCCAGTTTTAAATTCCACTTCCTAATTCCACTTCCAAATTCCAGTTGTAAATTCGAATTTTAAACTACACTTCCAAATTCCATTTTGAAATTCCAATTCTAAATTTCACTGCCAAACTCCACTTCCAAATTTCAGTTCTAAATTCAAATTACAAATTCTCCTTCAAAAAATCCACTTCCAAATTCCAATTACAAATTCGACTGACAAATACCACTTCCAACTTTCAGTTCCAGATTCCACTTGTAAATTCCATTTCCAAATTACAGGTCCAAGCTCAAGTTACCAAATGCATTTCTAAAATACACTTACACAATCCCCTTCCCAATTCCCCTTCTGATTTTCTTTACCAATTTCTGATACTGTAATTCTCTTCCACATGTCGCACTTCACCTGCATCCTGAAATTTTGATTCCAGGTTCAAATTGCCCCTTTTTAATAAAATTCTGCTTTCTAAGTGCCCTTGTCAATTTGTGTTTTAAATTCCAATACCAAATTGTGCTCCAAAATTCCAGTTTTAAGGTCCAGTTCTAAAGTCCACTTACAAAATCAGTTAACAAATGACAATCCTAAATTCCATTTCCAAATACCACTTCCAAATTTCAGGTCTAATATCAAATTCCAAACTCTGTTTCAAAAATCTACTTCCAAATTTCAATTCCCAATTCCACTTCCAAATTCCATTTCCAAATTCCAGTTCTAAATTCCACTTCCAAATTCCAGTTCCAAGTTCCAATTCTACAATCCACTTCCAAATTCCACTTCCAAATTCCACTTCTAAATTCCCATTCCAAATTCCTATTCTAAATTTCAATTCTAAATTGCAATTCCAAATTCCAATTCCAAATTCCACTTCTAAATTCCATTTTCAAATTCCTGCTGCAACCTCAAGTTACCAAATGCATTTCTGAAATACACTTACACAATCCCCTTCCCAATTCCCCTTCTGATTTCCTTTACCAGTTTCTGATACTGTAATTCTCTTCCACATGTTGCACTTCACCTGCATCCTGAAATTTTGATTTCAGGTTCAAATTGCCCCTTTTTAATAAAATTCTGCTTTCTAAGTGCCCTTGTCAATTTGTGTTTCACACTCCAATACCAAATGCCGCTTCAAAATTCCAGTTTTAAGATCCAGTTCTAAATTTCACTTACAAATTCAGGTAACAAATGACAATCCTAAATTCCAATTCCAAATACCACTTCCAAATTTCAGGTCTAAAATCAAATTCCAAACTCTGCTTCAAAAATCTACTTCCAAATTCCAATTCCAAATTCCACTTCCAAATTCCAGTTCTACATTCCACTTCCAAATTCCAGTTCCAAATTCCAATTCTGCAATCCACTTCCAAATTCCACTTCCAAATTCCACTTCTAAATTCCCATTCCAAATTCCTATTCTAAATATCAATTCTAAATTCCAATTCCAAATTCCAATTCCAAATTCCACTTCAAAAATGCACTTCCAAATTCACGTAACAAATTGCAATTCTAAATTTCAGTTCCAAATAGCACTTCCAAATTCCAGTTCTACATTCAAATTTCAATCTCTGCTTCAAAAATCCACTTCCAATTTCCAGTTCCAAATTCCACTTCCAAATTCCAGTTTTAAATTCCACTTCCTAATTCCACTTCCAAATTCCAGTTGTAAATTCGAATTTTAAACTACACTTCCAAATTCCAGTTTGAAATTCCAATTCTAAATTCCACTGCCAAACTCCACTTCCAAATTCCAGTTCTAAATTCAAATTACAAATTCTCCTTCAAAAAATCCACTTCCAAATTCCAATTACAAATTCGACTGACAAATACCACTTCCAACTTTCAGTTCCAAATTCCACTTCTAAATTCCATTTCCAAATTCCAGGTCCAAGCTCAAGTTACCAAATGCATTTCTGAAATACCCTTACACAATCCCCTTCCCAATTTCCCTTCTGATTTCCTTGACCAATTTCTGATACTGTAATTCTCTTCCACATGTCGCACTTCACCTGCATCCTGAAATTTTGATTCCAGGTTCAAATTGCCCCTTTTTAATAAAATTCTGCTTTCTAAGTACCCTTGCAATTTGTGTTTTAAACTCCAATACCAAATTCTGCTCCAAATTTCCAGTTTTAAGTCCAGTTCTAAAGTCCACATACAAAATCAGGTAACAAATGACAATCCTAAATTCAAATTCCAAATACCACTTCCAAATTTCAGGTCTAAAATCAAATTCCAAACTCTGCTTCAAAAATCTACTTCCAAATTCCAATTCCAAATTCCACTTCCAAATTCCAGTTCTACATTCCACTTCCAAATTCCAGTTCCAAATTCCAATTCTGCAATCCACTTCCAAATTCCACTTCCAAATTCCACTTCTAAATTCCCATTCCAAATTCCTATTCTAAATATCAATTCTAAATTCCAATTCCAAATTGCAATTCCAAATTCCACTTCAAAAATGCACTTCCAAATTCACGTAACAAATTGCAATTCTAAATTTCAGTTCCAAATAGCACTTCCAAATTCCAGTTCTGCATTCAAATTTCAATCTCTGCTTCAAAAATCCACTTCCAATTTCCAGTTCCAAATTCCACTTCCAAATTCCAGTTTTAAATTCCACTTCCTAATTCCACTTCCAAATTCCAGTTGTAAATTCGAATTTTAAACTACACTTCCAAATTCCAGTTTGAAATTCCAATTCTAAATTCCACTGCCAAACTCCACTTCCAAATTCCAGTGCTAAATTCAAATTACAAATTCTCCTTCAAAAAATCCACTTCCAAATTCCAATTACAAATTCGACTGACAAATACCACTTCCAACTTTCAGTTCCAAATTCCACTTCTAAATTCCATTTCCAAATTCCAGGTCCAAGCTCAAGTTACCAAATGCATTTCTGAAATACACTTACACAATCCCCTTCCCAATTTCCCTTCTGATTTCCTTTACCAATTTCTGATACTGTAATTCTCTTCCACATGTCGCACTTCACCTGCATCCTGAAATTTTGATTCCAGGTTCAAATTGCCCCTTTTTAATAAAATTCTGCTTTCTAAGTACCCTTGCAATTTGTGTTTTAAACTCAAATACCAAATTCTGCTCCAAATTTCCAGTTTTAAGTCCAGTTCTAAAGTCCACATACAAAATCAGGTAACAAATGACAATCCTAAATTCCAATTCCAAATACCACTTCCAAATTTCAGGTCTAAAATCAAATTCCAAACTCTGCTTCAAAAATCTACTTACAAATTCCACTTCCAAATTCCAGTTCCAAATTCCAGTTCTACATTCCACTTCCAAATTCCAGTTCCAAATTCCAATTCTGCAATCCACTTCCAAATTCCACTTCCAAATTCCACTTCTAAATTCCCATTCCAAATTCCTATTCTAAATATCAATTCTAAATTCCAATTCCAAATTCCAATTCCCAATTCCACTTCCAAATTCCAGTTCTAAATTCCAGTTCTAAATTCCACTTCCAAATTCCAGTTCCAAGTTCCAATTCTACAATCCACTTCCAAATTCCACTTCCAAATTCCACTTCTAAATTCCAATTCCAAATTCCAATTCTAAATTTCAATTCTAAATTCCAATTCCAAATTCCAATTCCAAATTCCACTTCAAAAATGCACTTCCAAATTCAGGTAACAAATTGCAACTCTAAATTTCAGTTCCAAATAGCACTTCCAAATTCCAGTTCTACATTCAAATTTCAATCACTGCTTCAAAAATCCACTTTCAAGTTCCAGTTCCAAATTCCACTTCCAAATTCCAGTTTTAAATTCTACTTCCTAATTTCACTTCCAAATTCCAGTTCTAAATTCGAATTTTAAACTACACTTCCAAATTACAGTTTGAAATTCCAATTCTAAATTCCACTGCCAAACTCCACTTCCAAATTCCAGTGCTAAATTCAAATTACAAATTCTCCTTCAAAAAATCCACTTCCAAATTCCAATTACAAATTCGACTGACAAATATCACTTTCAACTTTCAGTGCCAAATTCCACTTCTAAATTCCATTTCCACATTCCAGGTCCAAGCTCAAGTTACCAAATGCATTTCTGAAATACACTTACACAATACCCTTCCCAATTCCCCTTCTGATTTCCTTTACCAATTTCTCATACTGTAATTCTCTTCCTCATGTCGCACTTCACCTGCATCCTGAAATTTTGATTCCAGGTTCATATTGCCACTTTTTAATAAAATTCTGCTTTCTAAGTGCCCTTGTCAATTTGTGTTTCACACTCCAATACCAAATGCCGCTTCAAAATTCCAGTTTTAAGGTCCAGTTCTAAATTTCACTTACAAATTCAGGTAACAAATGACAATCCTAAATTCCAATTCCAAATACCACTTCCAAATTTCAGGTCTAAAATCAAATTCCAAACTCTGCTTCAAAAATCTACTTCCAAATTTCAATTCCCAATTCCACTTCCAAATTCCAGTTCAAAATTCCAGTTCTAAATTCCACTTCCAAATTCCAGTTCCAAGTTCCAATTCTGCAATCCACTTCCAAATTCCACTTCCGAATTCCACTTCTAAATTCCCATTCCATATTCCTATTCTAAATTTCAATTCTAAATTGCAATTCCAAATTCCAATTCCAAATTCCACTTCTAAATTCCATTTTCAAATTCCCGCTGCAACCTCAAGTTACCAAATGCATTTCTGAAATACACTTACACAATCCCCTTCCCAATTCCCCTTCTGATTTCCTTTACCAGTTTCTGATACTGTAATTCTCTTCCACATGTTGCACTTCACCTGCATCCTGAAATTTTGATTTCAGGTTCAAATTGCCCCTTTTTAATAAAATTCTGCTTTCTAAGTGCCCTTGTCAATTTGTGTTTCACACTCCAATACCAAATGCCGCTTCAAAATTCCAGTTTTAAGATCCAGTTCTAAATTTCACTTACAAATTCAGGTAACAAATGACAATCCTAAATTCCAATTCCAAATACCACTTCCAAATTTCAGGTCTAAAATCAAATTCCAAACTCTGCTTCAAAAATCTACTTCCAAATTTCAATTCCAAATTCCACTTCCAAATTCCAGTTCTTAATTCCACTTCCAAATTCCAGTTCCAAATTCCAATTCTGCAATCCACTTCCAAATTCCACTTCCAAATTCCACTTCTAAATTCCCATTCCAAATTCCTATTCTAAATATCAATTCTAAATTCCAATTCCAAATTCCTATTCCAAATTCCACTTCAAAAATGCACTTCCAAATTCACGTAACAAATTGCAAGTCTAAATTTCAGTTCCAAATAGCACTTCCAAATTCCAGTTACACATTCAAATTTCAATCTCTGCTTCAAAAATCCACTTCCAAGTTCCAGTTCCAAATTCCACTTCCAAATTCCAGTTTTAAATTCCACTTCCTAATTCCACTTCCAAATTCCAGTTGTAAATTCGAATTTTAAACTACACTTCCAAATTCCATTTTGAAATTCCAATTCTAAATTTCACTGCCAAACTCCACTTCCAAATTTCAGTTCTAAATTCAAATTACAAATTCTCCTTCAAAAAATCCACTTCCAAATTCCAATTACAAATTCGACTGACAAATACCAATTCCAACTTTCAGTTCCAGATTCCACTTGTAAATTCCATTTCCAAATTACAGGTCCAAGCTCAAGTTACCAAATGCATTTCTAAAATACACTTACACAATCCCCTTCCCAATTCCCCTTCTGATTTTCTTTACCAATTTCTGATACTGTAATTCTCTTCCACATGTCGCACTTCACCTGCATCCTGAAATTTTGATTCCAGGTTCAAATTGCCCCTTTTTAATAAAATTCTGCTTTCTAAGTGCCCTTGTCAATTTGTGTTTTAAATTCCAATACCAAATTGTGCACCAAAATTCCAGTTTTAAGGTCCAGTTCTAAAGTCCACTTACAAAATCAGTTAACAAATGACAATCCTAAATTCCATTTCCAAATACCACTTCCAAATTTCAGGTCTAATATCAAATTCCAAACTCTGTTTCAAAAATCTACTTACAAATTTCAATTCCCAATTCCACTTCCAAATTCCATTTCCAAATTCCAGTTCTAAATTCCACTTCCAAATTCCAGTTCCAAGTTCCAATTCTACAATCCACTTCCAAATTCCACTTCCAAATTCCACTTCTAAATTCCCATTCCAAATTCCTTTTCTAAATTTCAATTCTAAATTGCAATTCCAAATTCCAATTCCAAATTCCACTTCTAAATTCCATTTTCAAATTCCCGCTGCAACCTCAAGTTACCAAATGCATTTCTGAAATACACTTACACAATCCCCTTCCCAATTCCCCTTCTGATTTCCTTTACCAGTTTCTGATACTGTAATTCTCTTCCACATGTTGCACTTCACCTGCATCCTGAAATTTTGATTTCAGGTTCAAATTGCCCCTTTTTAATAAAATTCTGCTTTCTAAGTGCCCTTGTCAATTTGTGTTTCACACTCCAATACCAAATGCCGCTTCAAAATTCCAGTTTTAAGATCCAGTTCTAAATTTCACTTACAAATTCAGGTAACAAATGACAATCCTAAATTCCAATTCCAAATACCACTTCCAAATTTCAGGTCTAAAATCAAATTCCAAACTCTGCTTCAAAAATCTACTTCCAAATTTCAATTCCAAATTCCACTTCCAAATTCCAGTTCTTAATTCCACTTCCAAATTCCAGTTCCAAATTCCAATTCTGCAATCCACTTCCAAATTCCACTTCCAAATTCCACTTCTAAATTCCCATTCCAAATTCCTATTCTAAATATCAATTCTAAATTCCAATTCCAAATTCCTATTCCAAATTCCACTTCAAAAATGCACTTCAAAATTCACGTAACAAATTGCAAGTCTAAATTTCAGTTCCAAATAGCACTTCCAAATTCCAGTTACACATTCAAATTTCAATCTCTGCTTCAAAAATCCACTTTCAAGTTCCAGTTCCAAATTCCACTTCCAAATTCCAGTTTTAAATTCCACTTCCTAATTCCACTTCCAAATTCCAGTTGTAAATTCGAATTTTAAACTACACTTCCAAATTCCATTTTGAAATTCCAATTCTAAATTTCACTGCCAAACTCCACTTCCAAATTTCAGTTCTAAATTCAAATTACAAATTCTCCTTCAAAAAATCCACTTCCAAATTCCAATTACAAATTCGACTGACAAATACCACTTCCAACTTTCAGTTCCAGATTCCACTTGTAAATTCCATTTCCAAATTACAGGTCCAAGCTCAAGTTACCAAATGCATTTCTAAAATACACTTACACAATCCCCTTCCCAATTCCCCTTCTGATTTTCTTTACCAATTTCTGATACTGTAATTCTCTTCCACATGTCGCACTTCACCTGCATCCTGAAATTTTGATTCCAGGTTCAAATTGCCCCTTTTTAATAAAATTCTGCTTTCTAAGTGCCCTTGTCAATTTGTGTTTTAAATTCCAATACCAAATTGTGCTCCAAAATTCCAGTTTTAAGGTCCAGTTCTAAAGTCCACTTACAAAATCAGTTAACAAATGACAATCCTAAATTCCATTTCCAAATACCACTTCCAAATTTCAGGTCTAATATCAAATTCCAAACTCTGCTTCAAAAATCTACTTCCAAATTTCAATTCCCAATTCCACTTCCAAATTCCATTTCCAAATTCCAGTTCTAAATTCCACTTCCAAATTCCAGTTCCAAGTTCCAATTCTACAATCCACTTCCAAATTCCACTTCCAAATTCCACTTCGAAATTCCCATTCCAAATTCCTATTCTAAATTTCAATTCTAAATTGCAATTCCAAATTCCAATTCCAAATTCCACTTCTAAATTCCATTTTCAAATTCCTGCTGCAACCTCAAGTTACCAAATGCATTTCTGAAATACACTTACACAATCCCCTTCCCAATACCCCTTCTGATTTCCTTTACCAGTTTCTGATACTGTAATTCTCTTCCACATGTTGCACTTCACCTGCATCCTGAAATTTTGATTTCAGGTTCAAATTGCCCCTTTTTAATAAAATTCTGCTTTCTAAGTGCCCTTGTCAATTTGTGTTTCACACTCCAATACCAAATGCCGCTTCAAAATTCCAGTTTTAAGATCCAGTTCTAAATTTCACTTACAAATTCAGGTAACAAATGACAATCCTAAATTCCAATTCCAAATACCACTTCCAAATTTCAGGTCTAAAATCAAATTCCAAACTCTGCTTCAAAAATCTACTTCCAAATTTCAATTCCAAATTCCACTTCCAAATTCCAGTTCTTAATTCCACTTCCAAATTCCAGTTCCAAATTCCAATTCTGCAATCCACTTCCAAATTCCACTTCCAAATTCCACTTCTAAATTCCCATTCCAAATTCCTATTCTAAATATCAATTCTAAATTCCAATTCCAAATTCCTATTCCAAATTCCACTTCAAAAATGCACTTCCAAATTCACGTAACAAATTGCAAGTCTAAATTTCAGTTCCAAATAGCACTTCCAAATTCCAGTTACACATTCAAATTTCAATCTCTGCTTCAAAAATCCACTTCCAAGTTCCAGTTCCAAATTCCACTTCCAAATTCCAGTTTTAAATTCCACTTCCTAATTCCACTTCCAAATTCCAGTTGTAAATTCGAATTTTAAACTACACTTCCAAATTCCAGTTTGAAATTCCAATTCTAAATTCCACTGCCAAACTCCACTTCCAAATTTCAGTTCTAAATTCAAATTACAAATTCTCCTTCAAAAAATCCACTTCTAAATTCCAATTACAAATTCGACTGACAAATACCACTTCCAACTTTCAGTTCCAGATTCCACTTGTAAATTCCATTTCCAAATTACAGGTCCAAGCTCAAGTTACCAAATGCATTTCTAAAATACACTTACACAATCCCCTTCCCAATTCCCCTTCTGATTTTCTTTACCAATTTCTGATACTGTAATTCTCTTCCACATGTCGCACTTCACCTGCATCCTGAAATTTTGATTCCAGGTTCAAATTGCCCCTTTTTAATAAAATTCTGCTTTCTAAGTGCCCTTGTCAATTTGTGTTTTAAATTCCAATACCAAATTGTGCTCCAAAATTCCAGTTTTAAGGTCCAGTTCTAAAGTCCACTTACAAAATCAGTTAACAAATGACAATCCTAAATTCCATTTCCAAATACCACTTCCAAATTTCAGGTCTAATATCAAATTCCAAACTCTGCTTCAAAAATCTACTTCCAAATTTCAATTCCCAATTCCACTTCCAAATTCCATTTCCAAATTCCAGTTCTAAATTCCACTTCCAAATTCCAGTTCCAAGTTCCAATTCTACAATCCACTTCCAAATTCCACTTCCAAATTCCACTTCTAAATTCCAATTCCAAATTCCAATTCTAAATTTCAATTCTAAATTCCAATTCCAAATTCCAATTCCAAATTCCACTTCAAAAATGCACTTCCAAATTCACGTAACAAATTGCAATTCTAAATTTCAGTTCCAAATAGCACTTCCAAATTCCAGTTCTACATTCAAATTTCAATCTCTGCTTCAAAAATCCACTTCCAATTTCCAGTTCCAAATTCCACTTCCAAATTCCAGTTTTAAATTCCACTTCCTAATTCCACTTCCAAATTCCAGTTCTAAATTCGAATTTTAAACTACACTTCCAAATTCCAGTTTGAAATTCCAATTCTAAATTCCACTGCAAAACTCCACTTCCAAATTCCAGTTCTAAATTCAAATTACAAATTCTCCTTCAAAAAATCCATTTCCAAATTCCAATTACAAATTCGACTGACAAATACCACTTCCAACTTTCAGTTCCAAATTCCACTTCTAAATTCCATTTCCAAATTCCAGGTCCAAGCTCAAGTTACCAAATGCATTTCTGAAATACACTTACACAATCCCCTTCCCAATTTCCCTTCTGATTTCCTTGACCAATTTCTGATACTGTAATTCTCTTCCACATGTCGCACTTCACCTGCATCCTGAAATTTTGATTCCAGGTTCAAATTGCCCCTTTTTAATAAAATTCTGCTTTCTAAGTACCCTTGCAATTTGTGTTTTAAACTCCAATACCAAATTCTGCTCCAAATTTCCAGTTTTAAGTCCAGTTCTAAAGTCCACATACAAAATCAGGTAACAAATGACAATCCTAAATTCCAATTCCAAATACCACTTCCAAATTTCAGGTCTAAAATCAAATTCCAAACTCTGCTTCAAAAATCTACTTCCAAATTCCAATTCCAAATTCCACTTCCAAATTCCAGTTCTACATTCCACTTCCAAATTCCAGTTCCAAATTCCAATTCTGCAATCCACTTCCAAATTCCACTTCCAAATTCCACTTCTAAATTCCCATTCCAAATTCCTATTCTAAATATCAATTCTAAATTCCAATTCCAAATTCCAATTCCAAATTCCACTTCAAAAATGCACTTCCAAATTCACGTAACAAATTGCAATTCTAAATTTCAGTTCCAAATAGCACTTCCAAATTCCAGTTCTACATTCAAATTTCAATCTCTGCTTCAAAAATCCACTTCCAATTTCCAGTTCCAAATTCCACTTCCAAATTCCAGTTTTAAATTCCACTTCCTAATTCCACTTCCAAATTCCAGTTGTAAATTCGAATTTTAAACTACACTTCCAAATTCCAGTTTGAAATTCCAATTCTAAATTCCACTGCCAAACTCCACTTCCAAATTCCAGTTCTAAATTCAAATTACAAATTCTCCTTCAAAAAATCCACTTCCAAATTCCAATTACAAATTCGACTGACAAATACCACTTCCAACTTTCAGTTCCAAATTCCACTTCTAAATTCCATTTCCAAATTCCAGGTCCAAGCTCAAGTTACCAAATGCATTTCTGAAATACACTTACACAATCCCCTTCCCAATTTCCCTTCTGATTTCCTTTACCAATTTCTGATACTGTAATTCTCTTCCACATGTCGCACTTCACCTGCATCCTGAAATTTTGATTCCAGGTTCAAATTGCCCCTTTTTAATAAAATTCTGCTTTCTAAGTACCCTTGCAATTTGTGTTTTAAACTCCAATACCAAATTCTGCTCCAAATTTCCAGTTTTAAGTCCAGTTCTAAAGTCCACATACAAAATCAGGTAACAAATGACAATCCTAAATTCCAATTCCAAATACGACTTCCAAATTTCAGGTCTAAAATCAAATTCCAAACTCTGCTTCAAAAATCTACTTACAAATTCCAGTTCCAAATTCCAGTTCCAAATTCCAGTTCTACATTCCACTTCCAAATTCCAGTTCCAAATTCCAATTCTGCAATCCACTTCCAAATTCCACTTCCAAATTCCACTTCTAAATTCCCATTCCAAATTCCTATTCTAAATATCAATTCTAAATTCCAATTCCAAATTCCAATTCCCAATTCCACTTCCAAATTCCAGTTCTAAATTCCAGTTCTAAATTCCACTTCCAAATTCCAGTTCCAAGTTCCAATTCTACAATCCACTTCCAAATTCCACTTCCAAATTCCACTTCTAAATTCCAATTCCAAATTCCAATTCTAAATTTCAATTCTAAATTCCAATTCCAAATTCCAATTCCAAATTCCACTTCAAAAATGCACTTCCAAATTCAGGTAACAAATTGCAATTCTAAATTTCAGTTCCAAATAGCACTTCCAAATTCCAGTTCTACATTCAAATTTCAATCTCTGCTTCAAAAATCCACTTTCAAGTTCCAGTTCCAAATTCCACTTCCAAATTCCAGTTTTAAATTCTACTTCCTAATTTCACTTCCAAATTCCAGTTCTAAATTCGAATTTTAAACTACACTTCCAAATTACAGTTTGAAATTCCAATTCTAAATTCCACTGCCAAACTCCACTTCCAAATTCCAGTTCTAAATTCAAATTACAAATTCTCCTTCAAAAAATCCACTTCCAAATTCCAATTACAAATTCGACTGACAAATACCACTTTCAACTTTCAGTGCCAAATTCCACTTCTAAATTCCATTTCCACATTCCAGGTCCAAGCTCAAGTTACCAAATGCATTTCTGAAATACACTTACACAATACCCTTCCCAATTCCCCTTCTGATTTCCTTTACCAATTTCTCATACTGTAATTCTCTTCCTCATGTCGCACTTCACCTGCATCCTGAAATTTTGATTCCAGGTTCATATTGCACCTTTTTAATAAAATTCTGCTTTCTAAGTGCCCTTGTCAATTTGTGTTTCACACTCCAATACCAAATGCCGCTTCAAAATTCCAGTTTTAAGGTCCAGTTCTAAATTTCACTTACAAATTCAGGTAACAAATGACAATCCTAAATTCCAATTCCAAATACCACTTCCAAATTTCAGGTCTAAAATCAAATTCCAAACTCTGCTTCAAAAATCTACTTCCAAATTTCAATTCCCAATTCCACTTCCAAATTCCAGTTTGAAATTCCAGTTCTAAATTCCA
The DNA here is from genome assembly GCF_028372415.1 of Notamacropus eugenii. Taxonomy (NCBI): domain Eukaryota; kingdom Metazoa; phylum Chordata; class Mammalia; order Diprotodontia; family Macropodidae; genus Notamacropus; species Notamacropus eugenii. The sequence goes on from NW_027325134.1 coordinate 67,933, forward strand.
CTTCCAAATTCCAGTTCCAAGTTCCAATTCTGCAATCCACTTCCAAATTCCACTTCCAAATTCCACTTCTAAATTCCCATTCCAAATTCCTATTCTAAATTTCAATTCTAAATTGCAATTCCAAATTCCAATTCCAAATTCCACTTCTAAATTCCATTTTCAAATTCCTGCTGCAACCTCAAGTTACCAAATGCATTTCTGAAATACACTTACACAATCCCCTTCCCAATTCCCCTTCTGATTTCCTTTACCAATTTCTCATACTGTAATTCTCTTCCTCATGTCGCACTTCACCTGCATCCTGAAATTTTGATTTCAGGTTCAAATTGCCCCTTTTTAATAAAATTCTGCTTTCTAAGTGCCCTTGTCAATTTGTGTTTCACACTCCAATACCAAATGCCGCTTCAAAATTCCAGTTTTAAGATCCAGTTCTAAATTTCACTTACAAATTCAGGTAACAAATGACAATCCTAAATTCCAATTCCAAATACCACTTCCAAATTTCAGGTCTAAAATCAAATTCCAAACTCTGCTTCAAAAATCTACTTCCAAATTTCAATTCCAAATTCCACTTCCAAATTCCAGTTCTTAATTCCACTTCCAAATTCCAGTTCCAAATTCCAATTCTACAATCCACTTCCAAATTCCACTTCCAAATTCCACTTCTAAATTCCCATTCCAAATTCCTATTCTAAATATCAATTCTAAATTCCAATTCCAAATTCCTATTCCAAATTCCACTTCAAAAATGCACTTCCAAATTCACGTAACAAATTGCAAGTCTAAATTTCAGTTCCAAATAGCACTTCCAAATTCCAGTTACACATTCAAATTTCAATCTCTGCTTCAAAAATCCACTTCCAAGTTCCAGTTCCAAATTCCACTTCCAAATTCCAGTTTTAAATTCCACTTCCTAATTCCACTTCCAAATTCCAGTTGTAAATTCGAATTTTAAACTACACTTCCAAATTCCATTTTGAAATTCCAATTCTAAATTTCACTGCCAAACTCCACTTCCAAATTTCAGTTCTAAATTCAAATTACAAATTCTCCTTCAAAAAATCCACTTCCAAATTCCAATTACAAATTCGACTGACAAATACCACTTTCAACTTTCAGTGCCAAATTCCACTTCTAAATTCCATTTCCACATTCCAGGTCCAAGCTCAAGTTACCAAATGCATTTCTGAAATACACTTACACAATACCCTTCCCAATTCCCCTTCTGATTTCCTTTACCAATTTCTCATACTGTAATTCTCTTCCTCATGTCGCACTTCACCTGCATCCTGAAATTTTGATTCCAGGTTCATATTGCACCTTTTTAATAAAATTCTGCTTTCTAAGTGCCCTTGTCAATTTGTGTTTCACACTCCAATACCAAATGCCGCTTCAAAATTCCAGTTTTAAGGTCCAGTTCTAAATTTCACTTACAAATTCAGGTAACAAATGACAATCCTAAATTCCAATTCCAAATACCACTTCCAAATTTCAGGTCTAAAATCAAATTCCAAACTCTGCTTCAAAAATCTACTTCCAAATTTCAATTCCCAATTCCACTTCCAAATTCCAGTTTGAAATTCCAGTTCTAAATTCCACTTCCAAATTCCAGTTCCAAGTTCCAATTCTGCAATCCACTTCCAAATTCCACTTCCAAATTCCACTTCTAAATTCCCATTCCAAATTCCTATTCTAAATTTCAATTCTAAATTGCAATTCCAAATTCCAATTCCAAATTCCACTTCTAAATTCCATTTTCAAATTCCTGCTGCAACCTCAAGTTACCAAATGCATTTCTGAAATACACTTACACAATCCCCTTCCCAATTCCCCTTCTGATTTCCTTTACCAGTTTCTGATACTGTAATTCTCTTCCACATGTTGCACTTCACCTGCATCCTGAAATTTTGATTTCAGGTTCAAATTGCCCCTTTTTAATAAAATTCTGCTTTCTAAGTGCCCTTGTCAATTTGTGTTTCACACTCCAATACCAAATGCCGCTTCAAAATTCCAGTTTTAAGATCCAGTTCTAAATTTCACTTACAAATTCAGGTAACAAATGACAATCCTAAATTCCAATTCCAAATACCACTTCCAAATTTCAGGTCTAAAATCAAATTCCAAACTCTGCTTCAAAAATCTACTTCCAAATTTCAATTCCAAATTCCACTTCCAAATTCCAGTTCTTAATTCCACTTCCAAATTCCAGTTCCAAATTCCAATTCTACAATCCACTTCCAAATTCCACTTCCAAATTCCACTTCTAAATTCCCATTCCAAATTCCTATTCTAAATATCAATTCTAAATTCCAATTCCAAATTCCTATTCCAAATTCCACTTCAAAAATGCACTTCCAAATTCACGTAACAAATTGCAAGTCTAAATTTCAGTTCCAAATAGCACTTCCAAATTCCAGTTACACATTCAAATTTCAATCTCTGCTTCAAAAATCCACTTCCAAGTTCCAGTTCCAAATTCCACTTCCAAATTCCAGTTTTAAATTCCACTTCCTAATTCCACTTCCAAATTCCAGTTGTAAATTCGAATTTTAAACTACACTTCCAAATTCCATTTTGAAATTCCAATTCTAAATTTCACTGCCAAACTCCACTTCCAAATTTCAGTTCTAAATTCAAATTACAAATTCTCCTTCAAAAAATCCACTTCCAAATTCCAATTACAAATTCGACTGACAAATACCACTTCCAACTTTCAGTTCCAGATTCCACTTGTAAATTCCATTTCCAAATTACAGGTCCAAGCTCAAGTTACCAAATGCATTTCTAAAATACACTTACACAATCCCCTTCCCAATTCCCCTTCTGATTTTCTTTACCAATTTCTGATACTGTAATTCTCTTCCACATGTCGCACTTCACCTGCATCCTGAAATTTTGATTCCAGGTTCAAATTGCCCCTTTTTAATAAAATTCTGCTTTCTAAGTGCCCTTGTCAATTTGTGTTTTAAATTCCAATACCAAATTGTGCTCCAAAATTCCAGTTTTAAGGTCCAGTTCTAAAGTCCACTTACAAAATCAGTTAACAAATGACAATCCTAAATTCCATTTCCAAATACCACTTCCAAATTTCAGGTCTAATATCAAATTCCAAACTCTGTTTCAAAAATCTACTTCCAAATTTCAATTCCCAATTCCACTTCCAAATTCCATTTCCAAATTCCAGTTCTAAATTCCACTTCCAAATTCCAGTTCCAAGTTCCAATTCTACAATCCACTTCCAAATTCCACTTCCAAATTCCACTTCTAAATTCCCATTCCAAATTCCTATTCTAAATTTCAATTCTAAATTGCAATTCCAAATTCCAATTCCAAATTCCACTTCTAAATTCCATTTTCAAATTCCTGCTGCAACCTCAAGTTACCAAATGCATTTCTGAAATACACTTACACAATCCCCTTCCCAATTCCCCTTCTGATTTCCTTTACCAGTTTCTGATACTGTAATTCTCTTCCACATGTTGCACTTCACCTGCATCCTGAAATTTTGATTTCAGGTTCAAATTGCCCCTTTTTAATAAAATTCTGCTTTCTAAGTGCCCTTGTCAATTTGTGTTTCACACTCCAATACCAAATGCCGCTTCAAAATTCCAGTTTTAAGATCCAGTTCTAAATTTCACTTACAAATTCAGGTAACAAATGACAATCCTAAATTCCAATTCCAAATACCACTTCCAAATTTCAGGTCTAAAATCAAATTCCAAACTCTGCTTCAAAAATCTACTTCCAAATTCCAATTCCAAATTCCACTTCCAAATTCCAGTTCTACATTCCACTTCCAAATTCCAGTTCCAAATTCCAATTCTGCAATCCACTTCCAAATTCCACTTCCAAATTCCACTTCTAAATTCCCATTCCAAATTCCTATTCTAAATATCAATTCTAAATTCCAATTCCAAATTCCAATTCCAAATTCCACTTCAAAAATGCACTTCCAAATTCACGTAACAAATTGCAATTCTAAATTTCAGTTCCAAATAGCACTTCCAAATTCCAGTTCTACATTCAAATTTCAATCTCTGCTTCAAAAATCCACTTCCAATTTCCAGTTCCAAATTCCACTTCCAAATTCCAGTTTTAAATTCCACTTCCTAATTCCACTTCCAAATTCCAGTTGTAAATTCGAATTTTAAACTACACTTCCAAATTCCAGTTTGAAATTCCAATTCTAAATTCCACTGCCAAACTCCACTTCCAAATTCCAGTTCTAAATTCAAATTACAAATTCTCCTTCAAAAAATCCACTTCCAAATTCCAATTACAAATTCGACTGACAAATACCACTTCCAACTTTCAGTTCCAAATTCCACTTCTAAATTCCATTTCCAAATTCCAGGTCCAAGCTCAAGTTACCAAATGCATTTCTGAAATACACTTACACAATCCCCTTCCCAATTTCCCTTCTGATTTCCTTGACCAATTTCTGATACTGTAATTCTCTTCCACATGTCGCACTTCACCTGCATCCTGAAATTTTGATTCCAGGTTCAAATTGCCCCTTTTTAATAAAATTCTGCTTTCTAAGTACCCTTGCAATTTGTGTTTTAAACTCCAATACCAAATTCTGCTCCAAATTTCCAGTTTTAAGTCCAGTTCTAAAGTCCACATACAAAATCAGGTAACAAATGACAATCCTAAATTCAAATTCCAAATACCACTTCCAAATTTCAGGTCTAAAATCAAATTCCAAACTCTGCTTCAAAAATCTACTTCCAAATTCCAATTCCAAATTCCACTTCCAAATTCCAGTTCTACATTCCACTTCCAAATTCCAGTTCCAAATTCCAATTCTGCAATCCACTTCCAAATTCCACTTCCAAATTCCACTTCTAAATTCCCATTCCAAATTCCTATTCTAAATATCAATTCTAAATTCCAATTCCAAATTGCAATTCCAAATTCCACTTCAAAAATGCACTTCCAAATTCACGTAACAAATTGCAATTCTAAATTTCAGTTCCAAATAGCACTTCCAAATTCCAGTTCTGCATTCAAATTTCAATCTCTGCTTCAAAAATCCACTTCCAATTTCCAGTTCCAAATTCCACTTCCAAATTCCAGTTTTAAATTCCACTTCCTAATTCCACTTCCAAATTCCAGTTGTAAATTCGAATTTTAAACTACACTTCCAAATTCCAGTTTGAAATTCCAATTCTAAATTCCACTGCCAAACTCCACTTCCAAATTCCAGTTCTAAATTCAAATTACAAATTCTCCTTCAAAAAATCCACTTCCAAATTCCAATTACAAATTCGACTGACAAATACCACTTCCAACTTTCAGTTCCAAATTCCACTTCTAAATTCCATTTCCAAATTCCAGGTCCAAGCTCAAGTTACCAAATGCATTTCTGAAATACACTTACACAATCCCCTTCCCAATTTCCCTTCTGATTTCCTTGACCAATTTCTGATACTGTAATTCTCTTCCACATGTCGCACTTCACCTGCATCCTGAAATTTTGATTCCAGGTTCAAATTGCCCCTTTTTAATAAAATTCTGCTTTCTAAGTACCCTTGCAATTTGTGTTTTAAACTCCAATACCAAATTCTGCTCCAAATTTCCAGTTTTAAGTCCAGTTCTAAAGTCCACATACAAAATCAGGTAACAAATGACAATCCTAAATTCCAATTCCAAATACGACTTCCAAATTTCAGGTCTAAAATCAAATTCCAAACTCTGCTTCAAAAATCTACTTACAAATTCCACTTCCAAATTCCAGTTCCAAATTCCAGTTCTACATTCCACTTCCAAATTCCAGTTCCAAATTCCAATTCTGCAATCCACTTCCAAATTCCACTTCCAAATTCCACTTCTAAATTCCCATTCCAAATTCCTATTCTAAATATCAATTCTAAATTCCAATTCCAAATTCCAATTCCCAATTCCACTTCCAAATTCCAGTTCTAAATTCCAGTTCTAAATTCCACTTCCAAATTCCAGTTCCAAGTTCCAATTCTACAATCCACTTCCAAATTCCACTTCCAAATTCCACTTCTAAATTCCAATTCCAAATTCCAATTCTAAATTTCAATTCTAAATTCCAATTCCAAATTCCAATTCCAAATTCCACTTCAAAAATGCACTTCCAAATTCAGGTAACAAATTGCAATTCTAAATTTCAGTTCCAAATAGCACTTCCAAATTCCAGTTCTACATTCAAATTTCAATCTCTGCTTCAAAAATCCACTTTCAAGTTCCAGTTCCAAATTCCACTTCCAAATTCCAGTTTTAAATTCTACTTCCTAATTTCACTTCCAAATTCCAGTTCTAAATTCGAATTTTAAACTACACTTCCAAATTACAGTTTGAAATTCCAATTCTAAATTCCACTGCCAAACTCCACTTCCAAATTCCAGTGCTAAATTCAAATTACAAATTCTCCTTCAAAAAATCCACTTCCAAATTCCAATTACAAATTCGACTGACAAATACCACTTTCAACTTTCAGTGCCAAATTCCACTTCTAAATTCCATTTCCACATTCCAGGTCCAAGCTCAAGTTACCAAATGCATTTCTGAAATACACTTACACAATACCCTTCCCAATTCCCCTTCTGATTTCCTTTACCAATTTCTCATACTGTAATTCTCTTCCTCATGTCGCACTTCACCTGCATCCTGAAATTTTGATTCCAGGTTCATATTGCACCTTTTTAATAAAATTCTGCTTTCTAAGTGCCCTTGTCAATTTGTGTTTCACACTCCAATACCAAATGCCGCTTCAAAATTCCAGTTTTAAGGTCCAGTTCTAAATTTCACTTACAAATTCAGGTAACAAATGACAATCCTAAATTCCAATTCCAAATACCACTTCCAAATTTCAGGTCTAAAATCAAATTCCAAACTCTGCTTCAAAAATCTACTTCCAAATTTCAATTCCCAATTCCACTTCCAAATTCCAGTTCGAAATTCCAGTTCTAAATTCCACTTCCAAATTCCAGTTCCAAGTTCCAATTCTGCAATCCACTTCCAAATTCCACTTCCAAATTCCACTTCTAAATTCCCATTCCAAATTCCTATTCTAAATTTCAATTCTAAATTGCAATTCCAAATTCCAATTCCAAATTCCACTTCTAAATTCCATTTTCAAATTCCTGCTGCAACCTCAAGTTACCAAATGCATTTCTGAAATACACTTACACAATCCCCTTCCCAATTCCCCTTCTGATTTCCTTTACCAGTTTCTGATACTGTAATTCTCTTCCACATGTTGCACTTCACCTGCATCCTGAAATTTTGATTTCAGGTTCAAATTGCCCCTTTTTAATAAAATTCTGCTTTCTAAGTGCCCTTGTCAATTTGTGTTTCACACTCCAATACCAAATGCCGCTTCAAAATTCCAGTTTTAAGATCCAGTTCTAAATTTCACTTACAAATTCAGGTAACAAATGACAATCCTAAATTCCAATTCCAAATACCACTTCCAAATTTCAGGTCTAAAATCAAATTCCAAACTCTGCTTCAAAAATCTACTTCCAAATTTCAATTCCAAATTCCACTTCCAAATTCCAGTTCTTAATTCCACTTCCAAATTCCAGTTCCAAATTCCAATTCTACAATCCACTTCCAAATTCCACTTCCAAATTCCACTTCTAAATTCCCATTCCAAATTCCTATTCTAAATATCAATTCTAAATTCCAATTCCAAATTCCTATTCCAAATTCCACTTCAAAAATGCACTTCCAAATTCACGTAACAAATTGCAAGTCTAAATTTCAGTTCCAAATAGCACTTCCAAATTCCAGTTACACATTCAAATTTCAATCTCTGCTTCAAAAATCCACTTCCAAGTTCCAGTTCCAAATTCCACTTCCAAATTCCAGTTTTAAATTCCACTTCCTAATTCCACTTCCAAATTCCAGTTGTAAATTCGAATTTTAAACTACACTTCCAAATTCCATTTTGAAATTCCAATTCTAAATTTCACTGCCAAACTCCACTTCCAAATTTCAGTTCTAAATTCAAATTACAAATTCTCCTTCAAAAAATCCACTTCCAAATTCCAATTACAAATTCGACTGACAAATACCAATTCCAACTTTCAGTTCCAGATTCCACTTGTAAATTCCATTTCCAAATTACAGGTCCAAGCTCAAGTTACCAAATGCATTTCTAAAATACACTTACACAATCCCCTTCCCAATTCCCCTTCTGATTTTCTTTACCAATTTCTGATACTGTAATTCTCTTCCACATGTCGCACTTCACCTGCATCCTGAAATTTTGATTCCAGGTTCAAATTGCCCCTTTTTAATAAAATTCTGCTTTCTAAGTGCCCTTGTCAATTTGTGTTTTAAATTCCAATACCAAATTGTGCTCCAAAATTCCAGTTTTAAGGTCCAGTTCTAAAGTCCACTTACAAAATCAGTTAACAAATGACAATCCTAAATTCCATTTCCAAATACCACTTCCAAATTTCAGGTCTAATATCAAATTCCAAACTCTGTTTCAAAAATCTACTTCCAAATTTCAATTCCCAATTCCACTTCCAAATTCCATTTCCAAATTCCAGTTCTAAATTCCACTTCCAAATTCCAGTTCCAAGTTCCAATTCTACAATCCACTTCCAAATTCCACTTCCAAATTCCACTTCTAAATTCCCATTCCAAATTCCTATTCTAAATTTCAATTCTAAATTGCAATTCCAAATTCCAATTCCAAATTCCACTTCTAAATTCCATTTTCAAATTCCTGCTGCAACCTCAAGTTACCAAATGCATTTCTGAAATACACTTACACAATCCCCTTCCCAATTCCCCTTCTGATTTCCTTTACCAGTTTCTGATACTGTAATTCTCTTCCACATGTTGCACTTCACCTGCATCCTGAAATTTTGATTTCAGGTTCAAATTGCCCCTTTTTAATAAAATTCTGCTTTCTAAGTGCCCTTGTCAATTTGTGTTTCACACTCCAATACCAAATGCCGCTTGAAAATTCCAGTTTTAAGGTCCAGTTCTAAATTTCACTTACAAATTCAGGTAACAAATGACAATCCTAAATTCCAATTCCAAATACCACTTCCAAATTTCAGGTCTAAAATCAAATTCCAAACTCTGCTTCAAAAATCTACTTCCAAATTCCAATTCCAAATTCCACTTCCAAATTCCAGTTCTACATTCCACTTCCAAATTCCAGTTCCAAATTCCAATTCTGCAATCCACTTCCAAATTCCACTTCCAAATTCCACTTCTAAATTCCCATTCCAAATTCCTATTCTAAATATCAATTCTAAATTCCAATTCCAAATTCCAATTCCAAATTCCACTTCAAAAATGCACTTCCAAATTCACGTAACAAATTGCAATTCTAAATTTCAGTTCCAAATAGCACTTCCAAATTCCAGTTCTACATTCAAATTTCAATCTCTGCTTCAAAAATCCACTTCCAATTTCCAGTTCCAAATTCCACTTCCAAATTCCAGTTTTAAATTCCACTTCCTAATTCCACTTCCAAATTCCAGTTGTAAATTCGAATTTTAAACTACACTTCCAAATTCCAGTTTGAAATTCCAATTCTAAATTCCACTGCCAAACTCCACTTCCAAATTCCAGTGCTAAATTCAAATTACAAATTCTCCTTCAAAAAATCCACTTCCAAATTCCAATTACAAATTCGACTGACAAATACCACTTCCAACTTTCAGTTCCAAATTCCACTTCTAAATTCCATTTCCAAATTCCAGGTCCAAGCTCAAGTTACCAAATGCATTTCTGAAATACACTTACACAATCCCCTTCCCAATTTCCCTTCTGATTTCCTTGACCAATTTCTGATACTGTAATTCTCTTCCACATGTCGCACTTCACCTGCATCCTGAAATTTTGATTCCAGGTTCAAATTGCCCCTTTTTAATAAAATTCTGCTTTCTAAGTACCCTTGCAATTTGTGTTTTAAACTCCAATACCAAATTCTGCTCCAAATTTCCAGTTTTAAGTCCAGTTCTAAAGTCCACATACAAGATCAGGTAACAAATGACAATCCTAAATTCCAATTCCAAATACGACTTCCAAATTTCAGGTCTAAAATCAAATTCCAAACTCTGCTTCAAAAATCTACTTACAAATTCCACTTCCAAATTCCAGTTCCAAATTCCAGTTCTACATTCCACTTCCAAATTCCAGTTCCAAATTCCAATTCTGCAATCCACTTCCAAATTCCACTTCCAAATTCCACTTCTAAATTCCCATTCCAAATTCCTATTCTAAATATCAATTCTAAATTCCAATTCCAAATTCCAATTCCCAATTCCACTTCCAAATTCCAGTTCTAAATTCCAGTTCTAAATTCCACTTCCAAATTCCAGTTCCAAGTTCCAATTCTACAATCCACTTCCAAATTCCACTTCCAAATTCCACTTCTAAATTCCAATTCCAAATTCCAATTCTAAATTTCAATTCTAAATTCCAATTCCAAATTCCAATTCCAAATTCCACTTCAAAAATGCACTTCCAAATTCAGGTAACAAATTGCAATTCTAAATTTCAGTTCCAAATAGCACTTCCAAATTCCAGTTCTACATTCAAATTTCAATCTCTGCTTCAAAAATCCACTTCCAACTTCCAGTTCCAAATTCCACTTCCAAATTCCAGTTTTAAATTCTACTTCCTAATTTCACTTCCAAATTCCAGTTCTAAATTCGAATTTTAAACTACACTTCCAAATTACAGTTTGAAATTCCAATTCTAAATTCCACTGCCAAACTCCACTTCCAAATTCCAGTGCTAAATTCAAATTACAAATTCTCCTTCAAAAAATCCACTTCCAAATTCCAATTACAAATTCGACTGACAAATACCACTTTCAACTTTCAGTGCCAAATTCCACTTCTAAATTCCATTTCCACATTCCAGGTCCAAGCTCAAGTTACCAAATGCATTTCTGAAATACACTTACACAATACCCTTCCCAATTCCCCTTCTGATTTCCTTTACCAATTTCTCATACTGTAATTCTCTTCCTCATGTCGCACTTCACCTGCATCCTGAAATTTTGATTCCAGGTTCATATTGCACCTTTTTAATAAAATTCTGCTTTCTAAGTGCCCTTGTCAATTTGTGTTTCACACTCCAATACCAAATGCCGCTTCAAAATTCCAGTTTTAAGGTCCAGTTCTAAATTTCACTTACAAATTCAGGTAACAAATGACAATCCTAAATTCCAATTCCAAATACCACTTCCAAATTTCAGGTCTAAAATCAAATTCCAAACTCTGCTTCAAAAATCTACTTCCAAATTTCAATTCCCAATTCCACTTCCAAATTCCAGTTCGAAATTCCAGTTCTAAATTCCACTTCCAAATTCCAGTTCCAAGTTCCAATTCTGCAATCCACTTCCAAATTCCACTTCCAAATTCCACTTCTAAATTCCCATTTCAAATTCCTATTCTAAATTTCAATTCTAAATTGCAATTCCAAATTCCAATTCCAAATTCCACTTCTAAATTCCATTTTCAAATTCCTGCTGCAACCTCAAGTTACCAAATGCATTTCTGAAATACACTTACACAATCCCCTTCCCAATTCCCCTTCTGATTTCCTTTACCAGTTTCTGATACTGTAATTCTCTTCCACATGTTGCACTTCACCTGCATCCTGAAATTTTGATTTCAGGTTCAAATTGCCCCTTTTTAATAAAATTCTGCTTTCTAAGTGCCCTTGTCAATTTGTGTTTCACACTCCAATACCAAATGCCGCTTCAAAATTCCAGTTTTAAGATCCAGTTCTAAATTTCACTTACAAATTCAGGTAACAAATGACAATCCTAAATTCCAATTCCAAATACCACTTCCAAATTTCAGGTCTAAAATCAAATTCCAAACTCTGCTTCAAAAATCTACTTCCAAATTTCAATTCCAAATTCCACTTCCAAATTCCAGTTCTTAATTCCACTTCCAAATTCCAGTTCCAAATTCCAATTCTACAATCCACTTCCAAATTCCACTTCCAAATTCCACTTCTAAATTCCCATTCCAAATTCCTATTCTAAATATCAATTCTAAATTCCAATTCCAAATTCCTATTCCAAATTCCACTTCAAAAATGCACTTCCAAATTCACGTAACAAATTGCAAGTCTAAATTTCAGTTCCAAATAGCACTTCCAAATTCCAGTTACACATTCAAATTTCAATCTCTGCTTCAAAAATCCACTTCCAAGTTCCAGTTCCAAATTCCACTTCCAAATTCCAGTTTTAAATTCCACTTCCTAATTCCACTTCCAAATTCCAGTTGTAAATTCGAATTTTAAACTACACTTCCAAATTCCATTTTGAAATTCCAATTCTAAATTTCACTGCCAAACTCCACTTCCAAATTTCAGTTCTAAATTCAAATTACAAATTCTCCTTCAAAAAATCCACTTCCAAATTCCAATTACAAATTCGACTGACAAATACCACTTCCAACTTTCAGTTCCAGATTCCACTTGTAAATTCCATTTCCAAATTACAGGTCCAAGCTCAAGTTGCCAAATGCATTTCTAAAATACACTTACACAATCCCCTTCCCAATTCCCCTTCTGATTTTCTTTACCAATTTCTGATACTGTAATTCTCTTCCACATGTCGCACTTCACCTGCATCCTGAAATTTTGATTCCAGGTTCAAATTGCCCCTTTTTAATAAAATTCTGCTTTCTAAGTGCCCTTGTCAATTTGTGTTTTAAATTCCAATACCAAATTGTGCTCCAAAATTCCAGTTTTAAGGTCCAGTTCTAAAGTCCACTTACAAAATCAGTTAACAAATGACAATCCTAAATTCCATTTCCAAATACCACTTCCAAATTTCAGGTCTAATATCAAATTCCAAACTCTGTTTCAAAAATCTACTTCCAAATTTCAATTCCCAATTCCACTTCCAAATTCCATTTCCAAATTCCAATTCTAAATTCCACTTCCAAATTCCAGTTCCAAGTTCCAATTCTACAATCCACTTCCAAATTCCACTTCCAAATTCCACTTCTAAATTCCCATTCCAAATTCCTATTCTAAATTTCAATTCTAAATTGCAATTCCAAATTCCAATTCCAAATTCCACTTCTAAATTCCATTTTCAAATTCCTGCTGCAACCTCAAGTTACCAAATGCATTTCTGAAATACACTTACACAATCCCCTTCCCAATTCCCCTTCTGATTTCCTTTACCAGTTTCTGATACTGTAATTCTCTTCCACATGTTGCACTTCACCTGCATCCTGAAATTTTGATTTCAGGTTCAAATTGCCCCTTTTTAATAAAATTCTGCTTTCTAAGTGCCCTTGTCAATTTGTGTTTCACACTCCAATACCAAATGCCGCTTCAAAATTCCAGTTTTAAGGTCCAGTTCTAAATTTCACTTACAAATTCAGGTAACAAATGACAATCCTAAATTCCAATTCCAAATACCACTTCCAAATTTCAGGTCTAAAATCAAATTCCAAACTCTGCTTCAAAAATCTACTTCCAAATTCCAATTCCAAATTCCACTTCCAAATTCCAGTTCTACATTCCACTTCCAAATTCCAGTTCCAAATTCCAATTCTGCAATCCACTTCCAAATTCCACTTCCAAATTCCACTTCTAAATTCCCATTCCAAATTCCTATTCTAAATATCAATTCTAAATTCCAATTCCAAATTCCAATTCCAAATTCCACTTCAAAAATGCACTTCCAAATTCACGTAACAAATTGCAATTCTAAATTTCAGTTCCAAATAGCACTTCCAAATTCCAGTTCTACATTCAAATTTCAATCTCTGCTTCAAAAATCCACTTCCAATTTCCAGTTCCAAATTCCACTTCCAAATTCCAGTTTTAAATTCCACTTCCTAATTCCACTTCCAAATTCCAGTTGTAAATTCGAATTTTAAACTACACTTCCAAATTCCAGTTTGAAATTCCAATTCTAAATTCCACTGCCAAACTCCACTTCCAAATTCCAGTTCTAAATTCAAATTACAAATTCTCCTTCAAAAAATCCACTTCCAAATTCCAATTACAAATTCGACTGACAAATACCACTTCCAACTTTCAATTCCAAATTCCACTTCTAAATTCCATTTCCAAATTCCAGGTCCAAGCTCAAGTTACCAAATGCATTTCTGAAATACACTTACACAATCCCCTTCCCAATTTCCCTTCTGATTTCCTTGACCAATTTCTGATACTGTAATTCTCTTCCACATGTCGCACTTCACCTGCATCCTGAAATTTTGATTCCAGGTTCAAATTGCCCCTTTTTAATAAAATTCTGCTTTCTAAGTACCCTTGCAATTTGTGTTTTAAACTCCAATACCAAATTCTGCTCCAAATTTCCAGTTTTAAGTCCAGTTCTAAAGTCCACATACAAAATCAGGTAACAAATGACAATCCTAAATTCCAATTCCAAATACGACTTCCAAATTTCAGGTCTAAAATCAAATTCCAAACTCTGCTTCAAAAATCTACTTACAAATTCCACTTCCAAATTCCAGTTCCAAATTCCAGTTCTACATTCCACTTCCAAATTCCAGTTCCAAATTCCAATTCTGCAATCCACTTCCAAATTCCACTTCCAAATTCCACTTCTAAATTCCCATTCCAAATTCCTATTCTAAATATCAATTCTAAATTCCAATTCCAAATTCCAATTCCCAATTCCACTTCCAAATTCCAGTTCTAAATTCCAGTTCTAAATTCCACTTCCAAATTCCAGTTCCAAGTTCCAATTCTACAATCCACTTCCAAATTCCACTTCCAAATTCCACTTCTAAATTCCAATTCCAAATTCCAATTCTAAATTTCAATTCTAAATTCCAATTCCAAATTCCAATTCCAAATTCCACTTCAAAAATGCACTTCCAAATTCAGGTAATAAATTGCAATTCTAAATTTCAGTTCCAAATAGCACTTCCAAATTCCAGTTCTACATTCAAATTTCAATCTCTGCTTCAAAAATCCACTTCCAACTTCCAGTTCCAAATTCCACTTCCAAATTCCAGTTTTAAATTCCACTTCCTAATTCCACTTCCAAATTCCAGTTGTAAATTCGAATTTTAAACTACACTTCCAAATTCCAGTTTGAAATTCCAATTCTAAATTCCACTGCCAAACTCCACTTCCAAATTCCAGTTCTAAATTCAAATTACAAATTCTCCTTCAAAAAATCCACTTCCAAATTCCAATTACAAATTCGACTGACAAATACCACTTCCAACTTTCAGTTCCAAATTCCACTTCTAAATTCCATTTCCAAATTCCAGGTCCAAGCTCAAGTTACCAAATGCGTTTCTGAAATACACTTACACAATCCCCTTCCCAATTTCCCTTCTGATTTCCTTGACCAATTTCTGATACTGTAATTCTCTTCCACATGTCGCACTTCACCTGCATCCTGAAATTTTGATTCCAGGTTCAAATTGCCCCTTTTTAATAAAATTCTGCTTTCTAAGTACCCTTGCAATTTGTGTTTTAAACTCCAATACCAAATTCTGCTCCAAATTTCCAGTTTTAAGTCCAGTTCTAAAGTCCACATACAAAATCAGGTAACAAATGACAATCCTAAATTCCAATTCCAAATACGACTTCCAAATTTCAGGTCTAAAATCAAATTCCAAACTCTGCTTCAAAAATCTACTTACAAATTCCAGTTCCAAATTCCAGTTCCAAATTCCAGTTCTACATTCCACTTCCAAATTCCAGTTCCAAATTCCAATTCTGCAATCCACTTCCAAATTCCACTTCCAAATTCCACTTCTAAATTCCCATTCCAAATTCCTATTCTAAATATCAATTCTAAATTCCAATTCCAAATTCCAATTCCCAATTCCACTTCCAAATTCCAGTTCTAAATTCCAGTTCTAAATTCCACTTCCAAATTCCAGTTCCAAGTTCCAATTCTACAATCCACTTCCAAATTCCACTTCCAAATTCCACTTCTAAATTCTAATTCCAAATTCCAATTCTAAATTTCAATTCTAAATTCCAATTCCAAATTCGAATTCCAAATTCCACTTCAAAAATGCACTTCCAAATTCAGGTAACAAATTGCAATTCTAAATTTCAGTTCCAAATAGCACTTCCAAATTCCAGTTCTACATTCAAATTTCAATCTCTGCTTCAAAAATCCACTTTCAAGTTCCAGTTCCAAATTCCACTTCCAAATTCCAGTTTTAAATTCTACTTCCTAATTTCACTTCCAAATTCCAGTTCTAAATTCGAATTTTAAACTACACTTCCAAATTACAGTTTGAAATTCCAATTCTAAATTCCACTGCCAAACTCCACTTCCAAATTCCAGTGCTAAATTCAAATTACAAATTCTCCTTCAAAAAATCCACTTCCAAATTCCAATTACAAATTCGACTGACAAATACCACTTTCAACTTTCAGTGCCAAATTCCACTTCTAAATTCCATTTCCACATTCCAGGTCCAAGCTCAAGTTACCAAATGCATTTCTGAAATACACTTACACAATACCCTTCCCAATTCCCCTTCTGATTTCCTTTACCAATTTCTCATACTGTAATTCTCTTCCTCATGTCGCACTTCACCTGCATCCTGAAATTTTGATTCCAGGTTCATATTGCCACTTTTTAATAAAATTCTGCTTTCTAAGTGCCCTTGTCAATTTGTGTTTCACACTCCAATACCAAATGCCGCTTCAAAATTCCAGTTTTAAGGTCCAGTTCTAAATTTCACTTACAAATTCAGGTAACAAATGACAATCCTAAATTCCAATTCCAAATACCACTTCCAAATTTCAGGTCTAAAATCAAATTCCAAACTCTGCTTCAAAAATCTACTTCCAAATTTCAATTCCCAATTCCACTTCCAAATTCCAGTTCGAAATTCCAGTTCTAAATTCCACTTCCAAATTCCAGTTCCAAGTTCCAATTCTGCAATCCACTTCCAAATTCCACTTCCAAATTCCACTTCTAAATTCCCATTCCAAATTCCTATTCTAAATTTCAATTCTAAATTGCAATTCCAAATTCCAATTCCAAATTCCACTTCTAAATTCCATTTTCAAATTCCTGCTGCAACCTCAAGTTACCAAATGCATTTCTGAAATACACTTACACAATCCCCTTCCCAATTCCCCTTCTGATTTCCTTTACCAGTTTCTGATACTGTAATTCTCTTCCACATGTTGCACTTCACCTGCATTCTGAAATTTTGATTTCAGGTTCAAATTGCCGCTTTTTAATAAAATTCTGCTTTCTAAGTGCCCTTGTCAATTTGTGTTTCACACTCCAATACCAAATGCCGCTTCAAAATTCCAGTTTTAAGATCCAGTTCTAAATTTCACTTACAAATTCAGGTAACAAATGACAATCCTAAATTCCAATTCCAAATACCACTTCCAAATTTCAGGTCTAAAATCAAATTCCAAACTCTGCTTCAAAAATCTACTTCCAAATTTCAATTCCAAATTCCACTTCCAAATTCCAGTTCTTAATTCCACTTCCAAATTCCAGTTCCAAATTCCAATTCTGCAATCCACTTCCAAATTCCACTTCCAAATTCCACTTCTAAATTCCCATTCCAAATTCCTATTCTAAATATCAATTCTAAATTCCAATTCCAAATTCCTATTCCAAATTCCACTTCAAAAATGCACTTCCAAATTCACGTAACAAATTGCAAGTCTAAATTTCAGTTCCAAATAGCACTTCCAAATTCCAGTTACACATTCAAATTTCAATCTCTGCTTCAAAAATCCACTTCCAAGTTCCAGTTCCAAATTCCACTTCCAAATTCCAGTTTTAAATTCCACTTCCTAATTCCACTTCCAAATTCCAGTTGTAAATTCGAATTTTAAACTACACTTCCAAATTCCATTTTGAAATTCCAATTCTAAATTTCACTGCCAAACTCCACTTCCAAATTTCAGTTCTAAATTCAAATTACAAATTCTCCTTCAAAAAATCCACTTCCAAATTCCAATTACAAATTCGACTGACAAATACCACTTCCAACTTTCAGTTCCAGATTCCACTTGTAAATTCCATTTCCAAATTACAGGTCCAAGCTCAAGTTACCAAATGCATTTCTAAAATACAC
Organism: Notamacropus eugenii; assembly: GCF_028372415.1. Lineage (NCBI taxonomy): Eukaryota > Metazoa > Chordata > Mammalia > Diprotodontia > Macropodidae > Notamacropus > Notamacropus eugenii. The sequence goes on from NW_027325134.1 coordinate 85,974, forward strand.
TTACACAATCCCCTTCCCAATTCCCCTTCTGATTTTCTTTACCAATTTCTGATACTGTAATTCTCTTCCACATGTCGCACTTCACCTGCATCCTGAAATTTTGATTCCAGGTTCAAATTGCCCCTTTTTAATAAAATTCTGCTTTCTAAGTGCCCTTGTCAATTTGTGTTTTAAATTCCAATACCAAATTGTGCTCCAAAATTCCAGTTTTAAGGTCCAGTTCTAAAGTCCACTTACAAAATCAGTTAACAAATGACAATCCTAAATTCCATTTCCAAATACCACTTCCAAATTTCAGGTCTAATATCAAATTCCAAACTCTGTTTCAAAAATCTACTTCCAAATTTCAATTCCCAATTCCACTTCCAAATTCCATTTCCAAATTCCAGTTCTAAATTCCACTTCCAAATTCCAGTTCCAAGTTCCAATTCTACAATCCACTTCCAAATTCCACTTCTAAATTCCCATTCCAAATTCCTATTCTAAATTTCAATTCTAAATTGCAATTCCAAATTCCAATTCCAAATTCCACTTCTAAATTCCATTTTCAAATTCCTGCTGCAACCTCAAGTTACCAAATGCATTTCTGAAATACACTTACACAATCCCCTTCCCAATTCCCCTTCTGATTTCCTTTACCAGTTTCTGATACTGTAATTCTCTTCCACATGTTGCACTTCACCTGCATCCTGAAATTTTGATTTCAGGTTCAAATTGCCCCTTTTTAATAAAATTCTGCTTTCTAAGTGCCCTTGTCAATTTGTGTTTCACACTCCAATACCAAATGCCGCTTCAAAATTCCAGTTTTAAGATCCAGTTCTAAATTTCACTTACAAATTCAGGTAACAAATGACAATCCTAAATTCAAATTCCAAATACCACTTCCAAATTTCAGGTCTAAAATCAAATTCCAAACTCTGCTTCAAAAATCTACTTCCAAATTTCAATTCCAAATTCCACTTCCAAATTCCAGTTCTTAATTCCACTTCCAAATTCCAGTTCCAAATTCCAATTCTGCAATCCACTTCCAAATTCCACTTCCAAATTCCACTTCTAAATTCCCATTCCAAATTCCTATTCTAAATATCAATTCTAAATTCCAATTCCAAATTCCTATTCCAAATTCCACTTCAAAAATGCACTTCCAAATTCACGTAACAAATTGCAAGTCTAAATTTCAGTTCCAAATAGCACTTCCAAATTCCAGTTACACATTCAAATTTCAATCTCTGCTTCAAAAATCCACTTCCAAGTTCCAGTTCCAAATTCCACTTCCAAATTCCAGTTTTAAATTCCACTTCCTAATTCCACTTCCAAATTCCAGTTGTAAATTCGAATTTTAAACTACACTTCCAAATTCCATTTTGAAATTCCAATTCTAAATTTCACTGCCAAACTCCACTTCCAAATTTCAGTTCTAAATTCAAATTACAAATTCTCCTTCAAAAAATCCACTTCCAAATTCCAATTACAAATTCGACTGACAAATACCACTTCCAACTTTCAGTTCCAGATTCCACTTGTAAATTCCATTTCCAAATTACAGGTCCAAGCTCAAGTTACCAAATGCATTTCTAAAATACACTTACACAATCCCCTTCCCAATTCCCCTTCTGATTTTCTTTACCAATTTCTGATACTGTAATTCTCTTCCACATGTCGCACTTCACCTGCATCCTGAAATTTTGATTCCAGGTTCAAATTGCCCCTTTTTAATAAAATTCTGCTTTCTAAGTGCCCTTGTCAATTTGTGTTTTAAATTCCAATACCAAATTGTGCTCCAAAATTCCAGTTTTAAGGTCCAGTTCTAAAGTCCACTTACAAAATCAGTTAACAAATGACAATCCTAAATTCCATTTCCAAATACCACTTCCAAATTTCAGGTCTAATATCAAATTCCAAACTCTGCTTCAAAAATCTACTTCCAAATTTCAATTCCCAATTCCACTTCCAAATTCCATTTCCAAATTCCAGTTCTAAATTCCACTTCCAAATTCCAGTTCCATGTTCCAATTCTACAATCCACTTCCAAATTCCACTTCCAAATTCCACTTCTAAATTCCAATTCCAAATTCCAATTCTAAATTTCAATTCTAAATTCCAATTCCAAATTCCAATTCCAAATTCCACTTCAAAAATGCACTTCCAAATTCAGGTAACAAATTGCAATTCTAAATTTCAGTTCCAAATAGCACTTCCAAATTCCAGTTCTACATTCAAATTTCAATCTCTGCTTCAAAAATCAACTTCCAACTTCCAGTTCCAAATTCCACTTCCAAATTCCAGTTTTAAATTCCACTTCCTAATTCCACTTCCAAATTCCAGTTCTAAATTCGAATTTTAAACTACACTTCCAAATTCCAGTTTGAAATTCCAATTCTAAATTCCACTGCCAAACTCCACTTCCAAATTCCAGTTCTAAATTCAAATTACAAATTCTCCTTCAAAAAATCCATTTCCAAATTCCAATTACAAATTCGACTGACAAATACCACTTCCAACTTTCAGTTCCAAATTCCACTTCTAAATTCCATTTCCAAATTCCAGGTCCAAGCTCAAGTTACCAAATGCATTTCTGAAATACACTTACACAATCCCCTTCCCAATTTCCCTTCTGATTTCCTTGACCAATTTCTGATACTGTAATTCTCTTCCACATGTCGCACTTCACCTGCATCCTGAAATTTTGATTCCAGGTTCAAATTGCCCCTTTTTAATAAAATTCTGCTTTCTAAGTACCCTTGCAATTTGTGTTTTAAACTCCAATACCAAATTCTGCTCCAAATTTCCAGTTTTAAGTCCAGTTCTAAAGTCCACATACAAAATCAGGTAACAAATGACAATCCTAAATTCCAATTCCAAATACCACTTCCAAATTTCAGGTCTAAAATCAAATTCCAAACTCTGCTTCAAAAATCTACTTCCAAATTCCAATTCCAAATTCCACTTCCAAATTCCAGTTCTACATTCCACTTCCAAATTCCAGTTCCAAATTCCAATTCTGCAATCCACTTCCAAATTCCACTTCCAAATTCCACTTCTAAATTCCCATTCCAAATTCCTATTCTAAATATCAATTCTAAATTCCAATTCCAAATTCCAATTCCAAATTCCACTTCAAAAATGCACTTCCAAATTCACGTAACAAATTGCAATTCTAAATTTCAGTTCCAAATAGCACTTCCAAATTCCAGTTCTACATTCAAATTTCAATCTCTGCTTCAAAAATCCACTTCCAATTTCCAGTTCCAAATTCCACTTCCAAATTCCAGTTTTAAATTCCACTTCCTAATTCCACTTCCAAATTCCAGTTGTAAATTCGAATTTTAAACTACACTTCCAAATTCCAGTTTGAAATTCCAATTCTAAATTCCACTGCCAAACTCCACTTCCAAATTTCAGTTCTAAATTCAAATTACAAATTCTCCTTCAAAAAATCCACTTCCAAATTCCAATTACAAATTCGACTGACAAATACCACTTCCAACTTTCAGTTCCAAATTCCACTTCTAAATTCCATTTCCAAATTCCAGGTCCAAGCTCAAGTTACCAAATGCATTTCTGAAATACACTTACACAATCCCCTTCCCAATTTCCCTTCTGATTTCCTTTACTAATTTCTGATACTGTAATTCTCTTCCACATGTCGCACTTCACCTGCATCCTGAAATTTTGATTCCAGGTTCAAATTGCCCCTTTTTAATAAAATTCTGCTTTCTAAGTACCCTTGCAATTTGTGTTTTAAACTCCAATACCAAATTCTGCTCCAAATTTCCAGTTTTAAGTCCAGTTCTAAAGTCCACATACAAAATCAGGTAACAAATGACAATCCTAAATTCCAATTCCAAATACCACTTCCAAATTTCAGGTCTAAAATCAAATTCCAAACTCTGCTTCAAAAATCTACTTACAAATTCCACTTCCAAATTCCAGTTCCAAATTCCAGTTCTACATTCCACTTCCAAATTCCAGTTCCAAATTCCAATTCTGCAATCCACTTCCAAATTCCACTTCCAAATTCCACTTCTAAATTCCCATTCCAAATTCCTATTCTAAATATCAATTCTAAATTCCAATTCCAAATTCCAATTCCCAATTCCACTTCCAAATTCCAGTTCTAAATTCCAGTTCTAAATTCCACTTCCAAATTCCAGTTCCAAGTTCCAATTCTACAATCCACTTCCAAATTCCACTTCCAAATTCCACTTCTAAATTCCAATTCCAAATTCCAATTCTAAATTTCAATTCTAAATTCCAATTCCAAATTCCAATTCCAAATTCCACTTCAAAAATGCACTTCCAAATTCAGGTAACAAATTGCAATTCTAAATTTCAGTTCCAAATAGCACTTCCAAATTCCAGTTCTACATTCAAATTTCAATCTCTGCTTCAAAAATCCACTTTCAAGTTCCAGTTCCAAATTCCACTTCCAAATTCCAGTTTTAAATTCTACTTCCTAATTTCACTTCCAAATTCCAGTTCTAAATTCGAATTTTAAACTACACTTCCAAATTACAGTTTGAAATTCCAATTCTAAATTCCACTGCCAAACTCCACTTCCAAATTCCAGTGCTAAATTCAAATTACAAATTCTCCTTCAAAAAATCCACTTCCAAATTCCAATTACAAATTCGACTGACAAATACCACTTTCAACTTTCAGTGCCAAATTCCACTTCTAAATTCCATTTCCACATTCCAGGTCCAAGCTCAAGTTACCAAATGCATTTCTGAAATACACTTACACAATACCCTTCCCAATTCCCCTTCTGATTTCCTTTACCAATTTCTCATACTGTAATTCTCTTCCTCATGTCGCACTTCACCTGCATCCTGAAATTTTGATTCCAGGTTCATATTGCACCTTTTTAATAAAATTCTGCTTTCTAAGTGCCCTTGTCAATTTGTGTTTCACACTCCAACACCAAATGCCGCTTCAAAATTCCAGTTTTAAGGTCCAGTTCTAAATTTCACTTACAAATTCAGGTAACAAATGACAATCCTAAATTCCAATTCCAAATACCACTTCCAAATTTCAGGTCTAAAATCAAATTCCAAACTCTGCTTCAAAAATCTACTTCCAAATTTCAATTCCCAATTCCACTTCCAAATTCCAGTTCGAAATTCCAGTTCTAAATTCCACTTCCAAATTCCAGTTCCAAGTTCCAATTCTGCAATCCACTTCCAAATTCCACTTCCAAATTCCACTTCTAAATTCCCATTCCAAATTCCTATTCTAAATTTCAATTCTAAATTGCAATTCCAAATTCCAATTCCAAATTCCACTTCTAAATTCCATTTTCAAATTCCTGCTGCAACCTCAAGTTACCAAATGCATTTCTGAAATACACTTACACAATCCCCTTCCCAATTCCCCTTCTGATTTCCTTTACCAGTTTCTGATACTGTAATTCTCTTCCACATGTTGCACTTCACCTGCATCCTGAAATTTTGATTTCAGGTTCAAATTGCCCCTTTTTAATAAAATTCTGCTTTCTAAGTGCCCTTGTCAATTTGTGTTTCACACTCCAATACCAAATGCCGCTTCAAAATTCCAGTTTTAAGATCCAGTTCTAAATTTCACTTACAAATTCAGGTAACAAATGACAATCCTAAATTCCAATTCCAAATACCACTTCCAAATTTCAGGTCTAAAATCAAATTCCAAACTCTGCTTCAAAAATCTACTTCCAAATTTCAATTCCAAATTCCACTTCCAAATTCCAGTTCTTAATTCCACTTCCAAATTCCAGTTCCAAATTCCAATTCTACAATCCACTTCCAAATTCCACTTCCAAATTCCACTTCTAAATTCCCATTCCAAATTCCTATTCTAAATATCAATACTAAATTCCAATTCCAAATTCCTATTCCAAATTCCACTTCAAAAATGCACTTCCAAATTCACGTATAACAAATTGCAAGTCTAAATTTCAGTTACAAATAGCACTTCCAAATTCCAGTTCCACATTCAAATTTCAATCTCTGCTTCAAAAATCCACTTCCAAGTTCCAGTTCCAAATTCCACTTCCAAATTCCAGTTTTAAATTCCACTTCCTAATTCCACTTCCAAATTCCAGTTGTAAATTCGAATTTTAAACTACACTTCCAAATTCCATTTTGAAATTCCAATTCTAAATTTCACTGCCAAACTCCACTTCCAAATTTCAGTTCTAAATTCAAATTACAAAATCTCCTTCAAAAAATCCACTTCCAAATTCCAATTACAAATTCGACTGACAAATACCACTTCCAACTTTCAGTTCCAGATTCCACTTGTAAATTCCATTTCCAAATTACAGGTCCAAGCTCAAGTTACCAAATGCATTTCTAAAATACACTTACACAATCCCCTTCCCAATTCCCCTTCTGATTTTCTTTACCAATTTCTGATACTGTAATTCTCTTCCACATGTCGCACTTCACCTGCATCCTGAAATTTTGATTCCAGGTTCAAATTGCCCCTTTTTAATAAAATTCTGCTTTCTAAGTGCCCTTGTCAATTTGTGTTTTAAATTCCAATACCAAATTGTGCTCCAAAATTCCAGTTTTAAGGTCCAGTTCTAAAGTCCACTTACAAAATCAGTTAACAAATGACAATCCTAAATTCCATTTCCAAATACCACTTCCAAATTTCAGGTCTAATATCAAATTCCAAACTCTGCTTCAAAAATCTACTTCCAAATTTCAATTCCCAATTCCACTTCCAAATTCCATTTCCAAATTCCAGTTCTAAATTCCACTTCCAAATTCCAGTTCCAAGTTCCAATTCTACAATCCACTTCCAAATTCCACTTCCAAATTCCACTTCTAAATTCCCATTCCAAATTCCTATTCTAAATTTCAATTCTAAATTGCAATTCCAAATTCCAATTACAAATTCCACTTCTAAATTCCATTTTCAAATTCCTGCTGCAACCTCAAGTTACCAAATGCATTTCTGAAATACACTTACACAATCCCCTTCCCAATTCCCCTTCTGATTTCCTTTACCAGTTTCTGATACTGTAATTCTCTTCCACATGTTGCACTTCACCTGCATCCTGAAATTTTGATTTCAGGTTCAAATTGCCCCTTTTTAATAAAATTCTGCTTTCTAAATGCCCTTGTCAATTTGTGTTTCACACTCCAATACCAAATGCCGCTTCAAAATTCCAGTTTTAAGATCCAGTTCTAAATTTCACTTACAAATTCAGGTAACAAATGACAATCCTAAATTCAAATTCCAAATACCACTTCCAAATTTCAGGTCTAAAATCAAATTCCAAACTCTGCTTCAAAAATCTACTTCCAAATTTCAATTCCAAATTCCACTTCCAAATTCCAGTTCTTAATTCCACTTCCAAATTCCAGATCCAAATTCCAATTCTGCAATCCACTTCCAAATTCCACTTCCAAATTCCACTTCTAAATTCCCATTCCAAATTCCTATTCTAAATATCAATTCTAAATTCCAATTCCAAATTCCTATTCCAAATTCCACTTCAAAAATGCACTTCCAAATTCACGTAACAAATTTCAAGTCTAAATTTCAGTTCCAAATAGCACTTCCAAATTCCAGTTACACATTCAAATTTCAATCTCTGCTTCAAAAATCCACTTCCAAGTTCCAGTTCCAAATTCCACTTCCAAATTCCAGTTTTAAATTCCACTTCCTAATTCCACTTCCAAATTCCAGTTGTAAATTCGAATTTTAAACTACACTTCCAAATTCCATTTTGAAATTCCAATTCTAAATTTCACTGCCAAACTCCACTTCCAAATTTCAGTTCTAAATTCAAATTACAAATTCTCCTTCAAAAAATCCACTTCCAAATTCCAATTACAAATTCGACTGACAAATACCACTTCCAACTTTCAGTTCCAGATTCCACTTGTAAATTCCATTTCCAAATTACAGGTCCAAGCTCAAGTTACCAAATGCATTTCTAAAATACACTTACACAATCCCCTTCCCAATTCCCCTTCTGATTTTCTTTACCAATTTCTGATACTGTAATTCTCTTCCACATGTCGCACTTCACCTGCATCCTGAAATTTTGATTCCAGGTTCAAATTGCCCCTTTTTAATAAAATTCTGCTTTCTAAGTGCCCTTGTCAATTTGTGTTTTAAATTCCAATACCAAATTGTGCTCCAAAATTCCAGTTTTAAGGTCCAGTTCTAAAGTCCACTTACAAAATCAGTTAACAAATGACAATCCTAAATTCCATTTCCAAATACCACTTCCAAATTTCAGGTCTAATATCAAATTCCAAACTCTGCTTCAAAAATCTACTTCCAAATTTCAATTCCCAATTCCACTTCCAAATTCCATTTCCAAATTCCAGTTCTAAATTCCACTTCCAAATTCCAGTTCCAAGTTCCAATTCTACAATCCACTTCCAAATTCCACTTCCAAATTCCACTTCTAAATTCCAATTCCAAATTCCAATTCTAAATTTCAATTCTAAATTCCAATTCCAAATTCCAATTCAAAATTCCACTTCAAAAATGCACTTCCAAATTCACGTAACAAATTGCAATTCTAAATTTCAGTTCCAAATAGCACTTCCAAATTCCAGTTCTACATTCAAATTTCAATCTCTGCTTCAAAAATCCACTTCCAATTTCCAGTTCCAAATTCCACTTCCAAATTCCAGTTTTAAATTCCACTTCCTAATTCCACTTCCAAATTCCAGTTCTAAATTCGAATTTTAAACTACACTTCCAAATTCCAGTTTGAAATTCCAATTCTAAATTCCACTGCCAAACTCCACTTCCAAATTCCAGTTCTAAATTCAAATTACAAATTCTCCTTCAAAAAATCCATTTCCAAATTCCAATTACAAATTCGACTGACAAATACCACTTCCAACTTTCAGTTCCAAATTCCACTTCTAAATTCCATTTCCAAATTCCAGGTCCAAGCTCAAGTTACCAAATGCATTTCTGAAATACACTTACACAATCCCCTTCCCAATTTCCCTTCTGATTTCCTTGACCAATTTCTGATACTGTAATTCTCTTCCACATGTCGCACTTCACCTGCATCCTGAAATTTTGATTCCAGGTTCAAATTGCCCCTTTTTAATAAAATTCTGCTTTCTAAGTACCCTTGCAATTTGTGTTTCAAATTCCAATACCAAATTGTGCTCCAAAATTCCAGTTTTAAGGTCCAGTTCTAAAGTCCACTTACAAAATCAGTTAACAAATGACAATCCTAAATTCCATTTCCAAATACCACTTCCAAATTTCAGGTCTAATATCAAATTCCAAACTCTCCTTCAAAAATCTACTTCCAAATTTCAATTCCCAATTCCACTTCCAAATTCCATTTCCAAATTCCAGTTCTAAATTCCACTTCCAAATTCCAGTTCCAAGTTCCAATTCTACAATCCACTTCCAAATTCCACTTCCAAATTCCACTTCTAAATTCCAATTCCAAATTCCAATTCTAAATTTCAATTCTAAATTCCAATTCCAAATTCCAATTCAAAATTCCACTTCAAAAATGCACTTCCAAATTCACGTAACAAATTGCAATTCTAAATTTCAGTTCCAAATAGCACTTCCAAATTCCAGTTCTACATTCAAATTTCAATCTCTGCTTCAAAAATCCACTTCCAATTTCCAGTTCCAAATTCCACTTCCAAATTCCAGTTTTAAATTCCACTTCCTAATTCCACTTCCAAATTCCAGTTCTAAATTCGAATTTTAAACTACACTTCCAAATTCCAGTTTGAAAATCCAATTCTAAATTCCACTGCCAAACTCCACTTCCAAATTCCATTTCTAAATTTAAATTACAAATTCTCCTTCAAAAAATCCATTTCCAAATTCCAATTACAAATTCGACTGACAAATACCACTTCCAACTTTCAGTTCCAAATTCCACTTCTAAAATCCATTTCCAAATTCCAGGTCCAAGCTCAAGTTACCAAATGCATTTCTGAAATACACTTACACAATCCCCTTCCCAATTTCCCTTCTGATTTCCTTGACCAATTTCTGATACTGTAATTCTCTTCCACATGTCGCACTTCACCTGCATCCTGAAATTTTGATTCCAGGTTCAAATTGCCCCTTTTTAATAAAATTCTGCTTTCTAAGTACCCTTGCAATTTGTGTTTTAAACTCCAATACCAAATTCTGCTCCAAATTTCCAGTTTTAAGTCCAGTTCTAAAGTCCACATACAAAATCAGGTAACAAATGACAATCCTAAATTCAAATTCCAAATACCACTTCCAAATTTCAGGTCTAAAATCAAATTCCAAACTCTGCTTCAAAAATCTACTTCCAAATTCCAATTCCAAATTCCACTTCCAAATTCCAGTTCTACATTCCACTTCCAAATTCCAGTTCCAAATTCCAATTCTGCAATCCACTTCCAAATTCCACTTCCAAATTCCACTTCTAAATTCCCATTCCAAATTCCTATTCTAAATATCAATTCTAAATTCCAATTCCAAATTGCAATTCCAAATTCCACTTCAAAAATGCACTTCCAAATTCACGTAACAAATTGCAATTCTAAATTTCAGTTCCAAATAGCACTTCCAAATTCCAGTTCTGCATTCAAATTTCAATCTCTGCTTCAAAAATCCACTTCCAATTTCCAGTTCCAAATTCCACTTCCAAATTCCAGTTTTAAATTCCACTTCCTAATTCCACTTCCAAATTCCAGTTGTAAATTCGAATTTTAAACTACACTTCCAAATTCCAGTTTGAAATTCCAATTCTAAATTCCACTGCCAAACTCCACTTCCAAATTCCAGTTCTAAATTCAAATTACAAATTCTCCTTCAAAAAATCCACTTCCAAATTCCAATTACAAATTCGACTGACAAATACCACTTCCAACTTTCAGTTCCAAATTCCACTTCTAAATTCCATTTCCAAATTCCAGGTCCAAGCTCAAGTTACCAAATGCATTTCTCAAATACACTTACACAATCCCCTTCCCAATTTCCCTTCTGATTTCCTTTACCAATTTCTGATACTGTAATTCTCTTCCATATGTCGCACTTCACCTGCATCCTGAAATTTTGATTCCAGGTTCAAATTGCCCCTTTTTAATAAAATTCTGCTTTCTAAGTACCCTTGCAATTTGTGTTTTAAACTCCAATACCAAATTCTGCTCCAAATTTCCAGTTTTAAGTCCAGTTCTAAAGTCCACATACAAAATCAGGTAACAAATGACAATCCTAAATTCCAATTCCAAATACCACTTCCAAATTTCAGGTCTAAAATCAAATTCCAAACTCTGCTTCAAAAATCTACTTACAAATTCCACTTCCAAATTCCAGTTCCAAATTCCAGTTCTACATTCCACTTCCAAATTCCAGTTCCAAATTCCAATTCTGCAATCCACTTCCAAATTCCACTTCCAAATTCCACTTCTAAATTCCCATTCCAAATTCCTATTCTAAATATCAATTCTAAATTCCAATTCCAAATTCCAATTCCCAATTCCACTTCCAAATTCCAGTTCTAAATTCCAGTTCTAAATTCCACTTCCAAATTCCAGTTCCAAGTTCCAATTCTACAATCCACTTCCAAATTCCACTTCCAAATTCCACTTCTAAATTCCAATTCCAAATTCCAATTCTAAATTTCAATTCTAAATTCCAATTCCAAATTCCAATTCCAAATTCCACTTCAAAAATGCACTTCCACATTCAGGTAACAAATTGCAATTCTAAATTTCAGTTCCAAATAGCACTTCCAAATTCCAGTTCTACATTCAAATTTCAATCTCTGCTTCAAAAATCCACTTTCAAGTTCCAGTTCCAAATTCCACTTCCAAATTCCAGTTTTAAATTCTACTTCCTAATTTCACTTCCAAATTCCAGTTCTAAATTCGAATTTTAAACTACACTTCCAAATTACAGTTTGAAATTCCAATTCTAAATTCCACTGCCAAACTCCACTTCCAAATTCCAGTGCTAAATTCAAATTACAAATTCTCCTTCAAAAAATCCACTTCCAAATTCCAATTACAAATTCGACTGACAAATACCACTTTCAACTTTCAGTGCCAAATTCCACTTCTAAATTCCATTTCCACATTCCAGGTCCAAGCTCAAGTTACCAAATGCATTTCTGAAATACACTTACACAATACCCTTCCCAATTCCCCTTCTGATTTCCTTTACCAATTTCTCATACTGTAATTCTCTTCCTCATGTCGCACTTCACCTGCATCCTGAAATTTTGATTCCAGGTTCATATTGCACCTTTTTAATAAAATTCTGCTTTCTAAGTGCCCTTGTCAATTTGTGTTTCACACTCCAATACCAAATGCCGCTTCAAAATTCCAGTTTTAAGGTCCAGTTCTAAATTTCACTTACAAATTCAGGTAACAAATGACAATCCTAAATTCCAATTCCAAATACCACTTACAAATTTCAGGTCTAAAATCAAATTCCAAACTCTCCTTCAAAAATCTACTTCCAAATTTCAATTCCAAATTCCACTTCCAAATTCCATTTCCAAATTCCAGTTCTAAATTCCACTTCCAAATTCCAGTTCCAAGTTCCAATTCTACAATCCACTTCCAAATTCCACTTCCAAATTCCACTTCTAAATTCCAATTCCAAATTCCAATTCTAAATTTCAATTCTAAATTCCAATTCAAAATTCCAATTCAAAATTCCACTTCAAAAATGCACTTCCAAATTCACGTAACAAATTGCAATTCTAAATTTCAGTTCCAAATAGCACTTCCAAATTCCAGTTCTACATTCAAATTTCAATCTCTGCTTCAAAAATCCACTTCCAATTTCCAGTTCCAAATTCCACTTCCAAATTCCAGTTTTAAATTCCACTTCCTAATTCCACTTCCAAATTCCAGTTCTAAATTCGAATTTTAAACTACACTTCCAAATTCCAGTTTGAAATTCCAATTCTAAATTCCACTGCCAAACTCCACTTCCAAATTCCAGTTCTAAATTTAAATTACAAATTCTCCTTCAAAAAATCCATTTCCAAATTCCAATTACAAATTCGACTGACAAATACCACTTCCAACTTTCAGTTCCAAATTCCACTTCTAAAATCCATTTCCAAATTCCAGGTCCAAGCTCAAGTTACCAAATGCATTTCTGAAATACACTTACACAATCCCCTTCCCAATTTCCCTTCTGATTTCCTTGACCAATTTCTGATACTGTAATTCTCTTCCACATGTCGCACTTCACCTGCATCCTGAAATTTTGATTCCAGGTTCAAATTGCCCCTTTTTAATAAAATTCTGCTTTCTAAGTACCCTTGCAATTTGTGTTTTAAACTCCAATACCAAATTCTGCTCCAAATTTTCAGTTTTAAGTCCAGTTCTAAAGTCCACATACAAAATCAGGTAACAAATGACAATCCTAAATTCAAATTCCAAATACCACTTCCAAATTTCAGGTCTAAAATCAAATTCCAAACTCTGCTTCAAAAATCTACTTCCAAATTCCAATTCCAAATTCCACTTCCAAATTCCAGTTCTACATTCCACTTCCAAATTCCAGTTCCAAATTCCAATTCTGCAATCCACTTCCAAATTCCACTTCCAAATTCCACTTCTAAATTCCCATTCCAAATTCCTATTCTAAATATCAATTCTAAATTCCAATTCCAAATTCCAATTCCAAATTCCACTTCAAAAATGCACTTCCAAATTCACGTAACAAATTGCAATTCTAAATTTCAGTTCCAAATAGCACTTCCAAATTCCAGTTCTGCATTCAAATTTCAATCTCTGCTTCAAAAATCCACTTCCAATTTCCAGTTCCAAATTCCACTTCCAAATTCCAGTTTTAAATTCCACTTCCTAATTCCACTTCCAAATTCCAGTTGTAAATTCGAATTTTAAACTACACTTCCAAATTCCAGTTTGAAATTCCAATTCTAAATTCCACTGCCAAACTCCACTTCCAAATTCCAGTTCTAAATTCAAATTACAAATTCTCCTTCAAAAAATCCACTTCCAAATTCCAATTACAAATTCGACTGACAAATACCACTTCCAACTTTCAGTTCCAAATTCCACTTCTAAATTCCATTTCCAAATTCCAGGTCCAAGCTCAAGTTACCAAATGCATTTCTGAAATACACTTACACAATCCCCTTCCCAATTTCCCTTCTGATTTCCTTTACCAATTTCTGATACTGTAATTCTCTTCCACATGTCGCACTTCACCTGCATCCTGAAATTTTGATTCCAGGTTCAAATTGCCCCTTTTTAATAAAATTCTGCTTTCTAAGTACCCTTGCAATTTGTGTTTTAAACTCCAATACCAAATTCTGCTCCAAATTTCCAGTTTTAAGTCCAGTTCTAAAGTCCACATACAAAATCAGGTAACAAATGACAATCCTAAATTCCAATTCCAAATACCACTTCCAAATTTGAGGTCTAAAATCAAATTCCAAACTCTGCTTCAAAAATCTACTTACAAATTCCACTTCCAAATTCCAGTTCCAAATTCCAGTTCTACATTCCACTTCCAAATTCCAGTTCCAAATTCCAATTCTGCAATCCACTTCCAAATTCCACTTCCAAATTCCACTTCTAAATTCCCATTCCAAATTCCTATTCTAAATATCAATTCTAAATTCCAATTCCAAATTCCAATTCCCAATTCCACTTCCAAATTCCAGTTCTAAATTCCAGTTCTAAATTCCACTTCCAAATTCCAGTTCCAAGTTCCAATTCTACAATCCACTTCCAAATTCCACTTCCAAATTCCACTTCTAAATTCCCATTCCAAATTCCTATTCTAAATTTCAATTCTAAATTCCAATTCCAAATTCCAATTCCAAATTCCACTTCAAAAATGCACTTCCAAATTCAGGTAACAAATTGCAATTCTAAATTTCAGTTCCAAATAGCACTTCCAAATTCCAGTTCTACATTCAAATTTCAATCTCTGCTTCAAAAATCCACTTTCAAGTTCCAGTTCCAAATTCCACTTCCAAATTCCAGTTTTAAATTCTACTTCCTAATTTCACTTCCAAATTCCAGTTCTAAATTCGAATTTTAAACTACACTTCCAAATTACAGTTTGAAATTCCAATTCTAAATTCCACTGCCAAACTCCACTTCCAAATTCCAGTGCTAAATTCAAATTACAAATTCTCCTTCAAAAAATCCACTTCCAAATTCCAATTACAAATTCGACTGACAAATACCACTTTCAACTTTCAGTGCCAAATTCCACTTCTAAATTCCATTTCCACATTCCAGGTCCAAGCTCAAGTTACCAAATGCATTTCTGAAATACACTTACACAATACCCTTCCCAATTCCCCTTCTGATTTCCTTTACCAATTTCTCATACTGTAATTCTCTTCCTCATGTCGCACTTCACCTGCATCCTGAAATTTTGATTCCAGGTTCATATTGCACCTTTTTAATAAAATTCTGCTTTCTAAGTGCCCTTGTCAATTTGTGTTTCACACTCCAATACCAAATGCCGCTTCAAAATTCCAGTTTTAAGATCCAGTTCTAAATTTCACTTACAAATTCAGGTAACAAATGACAATCCTAAATTCCAATTCCAAATACCACTTCCAAATTTCAGGTCTAAAATCAAATTCCAAACTCTGCTTCAAAAATCTACTTCCAAATTTCAATTCCAAATTCCACTTCCAAATTCCAGTTCTTAATTCCACTTCCAAATTCCAGTTCCAAATTCCAATTCTGCAATCCACTTCCAAATTCCACTTCCAAATTCCACTTCTAAATTCCCATTCCAAATTCCTATTCTAAATATCAATTCTAAATTCCAATTCCAAATTCCTATTCCAAATTCCACTTCAAAAATGCACTTCCAAATTCACGTAACAAATTGCAAGTCTAAATTTCAGTTCCAAATAGCACTTCCAAATTCCAGTTACACATTCAAATTTCAATCTCTGCTTCAAAAATCCACTTCCAAGTTCCAGTTCCAAATTCCACTTCCAAATTCCAGTTTTAAATTCCACTTCCTAATTCCACTTCCAAATTCCAGTTGTAAATTCGAATTTTAAACTACACTTCCAAATTCCATTTTGAAATTCCAATTCTAAATTTCACTGCCAAACTCCACTTCCAAATTTCAGTTCTAAATTCAAATTACAAATTCTCCTTCAAAAAATCCACTTCCAAATTCCAATTACAAATTCGACTGACAAATACCACTTCCAACTTTCAGTTCCAGATTCCACTTGTAAATTCCATTTCCAAATTACAGGTCCAAGCTCAAGTTACCAAATGCATTTCTAAAATACACTTACACAATCCCCTTCCCAATTCCCCTTCTGATTTCCTTTACCAGTTTCTGATACTGTAATTCTCTTCCACATGTTGCACTTCACCTGCATCCTGAAATTTTGATTTCAGGTTCAAATTGCCGCTTTTTAATAAAATTCTGCTTTCTAAGTGCCCTTGTCAATTTGTGTTTCACACTCCAATACCAAATGCCGCTTCAAAATTCCAGTTTTAAGATCCAGTTCTAAATTTCACTTACAAATTCAGGTAACAAATGACAATCCTAAATTCCAATTCCAAATACCACTTCCAAATTTCAGGTCTAAAATCAAATTCCAAACTCTGCTTCAAAAATCTACTTCCAAATTTCAATTCCAAATTCCACTTCCAAATTCCAGTTCTTAATTCCACTTCCAAATTCCAGTTCCAAATTCCAATTCTGCAATCCACTTCCAAATTCCACTTCTAAATTCCCATTCCAAATTCCTATTCTAAATATCAATTCTAAATTCCAATTCCAAATTCCTATTCCAAATTCCACTTCAAAAATGCACTTCCAAATTCACGTAACAAATTGCAAGTCTAAATTTCAGTTCCAAATAGCACTTCCAAATTCCAGTTACACATTCAAATTTCAATCTCTGCTTCAAAAATCCACTTCCAAGTTCCAGTTCCAAATTCCACTTCCAAATTCCAGTTTTAAATTCCACTTCCTAATTCCACTTCCAAATTCCAGTTGTAAATTCGAATTTTAAACTACACTTCCAAATTCCATTTTGAAATTCCAATTCTAAATTTCACTGCCAAACTCCACTTCCAAATTTCAGTTCTAAATTCAAATTACAAATTCTCCTTCAAAAAATCCACTTCCAAATTCCAATTACAAATTCGACTGACAAATACCACTTCCAACTTTCAGTTCCAGATTCCACTTGTAAATTCCATTTCCACATTCCAGGTCCAAGCTCAAGTTACCAAATGCATTTCTGAAATACACTTACACAATACCCTTCCCAATTCCCCTTCTGATTTCCTTTACCAATTTCTCATACTGTAATTCTCTTCCTCATGTCGCACTTCACCTGCATCCTGAAATTTTGATTCCAGGTTCAAATTGCCCCTTTTTAATAAAATTCTGCTTTCTAAGTGCCCTTGTCAATTTGTGTTTCACACTCCAATACCAAATGCCGCTTCAAAATTCCAGTTTTAAGGTCCAGTTCTAAATTTCACTTACAAATTCAGGTAACAAATGACAATCCTAAATTCAAATTCCAAATACCACTTCCAAATTTCAGGTCTAAAATCAAATTCCAAACTCTGCTTCAAAAATCTACTTCCAAATTTCAATTCCCAATTCCACTTCCAAATTCCAGTTCGAAATTCCAGTTCTAAATTCCACTTCCAAATTCCAGTTCCAAGTTCCAATTCTGCAATCCACTTCCAAATTCCACTTCAAATTCCACTTCTAAATTCCCATTCCAAATTCCTATTCTAAATTTCAATTCTAAATTGCAATTCCAAATTCCCATTCCAAATTCCACTTCTAAATTCCATTTTCAAATTCCTGCTGCAACCTCAAGTTACCAAATGCATTTCTGAAATACACTTACACAATCCCCTTCCCAATTCCCCTTCTGATTTCCTTTACCAGTTTCTGATACTGTAATTCTCTTCCACATGTTGCACTTCACCTGCATCCTGAATTTTGATTTCAGGTTCAAATTGCCCCTTTTTAATAAAATTCTGCTTTCTAAGTGCCCTTGTCAATTTGTGTTTCACACTCCAATACCAAATGCCGCTTCAAAATTCCAGTTTTAAGATCCAGTTCTAAATTTCACTTACAAATTCAGGTAACAAATGACAATCTAAATTCCAATTCCAAATACCACTTCCAAATTTCAGGTCTAAAATCAAATTCCAAACTCTGCTTCAAAAATCTACTTCCAAATTTCAATTCCAAATTCACTTCCAAATTCCAGTTCTTAATTCCACTTCCAAATTCCAGTTCCAAATTCCAATTCTGCAATCCACTTCCAAATTCCACTTCCAAATTCCACTTCTAAATTCCCATTCCAAATTCCTATTCTAAATATCAATTCTAAATTCCAATTCCAAATTCCTATTCCAAATTCCACTTCAAAAATGCACTTCCAAATTTACGTAACAAATTGCAAGTCTAAATTTCAGTTCCAAATTCCACTTCCAAATTCCAGTTTTAATTCCACTTCCTAATTCCACTTCCAAATTCCAGTTGTAAATTCGAATTTTAAACTACACTTCCAAATTCCATTTTGAAATTCCAATTCTAAATTCCACTGCCAAACTCCACTTCCAAATTCCAGTGCTAAATTCAAATTACAAATTCTCCTTCAAAAAATCCACTTCCAAATTCCAATTACAAATTCGACTGACAAATACCACTTTCAACTTTCAGTGCCAAATTCCACTTCTAAATTCCATTTCCACATTCCAGGTCCAAGCTCAAGTTACCAAATGCATTTCTGAAATACACTTACACAATACCCTTCCCAATTCCCCTTCTGATTTCCTTTACCAATTTCTCATACTGTAATTCTCTTCCTCATGTCGCACTTCACCTGCATCCTGAAATTTTGATTCCAGGTTCAAATTGCCCCTTTTTAATAAAATTCTGCTTTCTAAGTGCCCTTGTCAATTTGTGTTTCACACTCCAATACCAAATGCCGCTTCAAAATTCCAGTTTTAAGGTCCAGTTCTAAATTTCACTTACAAATTCAGGTAACAAATGACAATCCTAAATTCAAATTCCAAATACCACTTCCAAATTTCAGGTCTAAAATCAAATTCCAAACTCTGCTTCAAAAATCTACTTCCAAATTTCAATTCCCAATTCCACTTCCAAATTCCAGTTCGAAATTCCAGTTCTAAATTCCACTTCCAAATTCCAGTTCCAAGTTCCAATTCTGCAATCCACTTCCAAATTCCACTTCCAAATTCCACTTCTAAATTCCCATTCCAAATTCCTATTCTAAATTTCAATTCTAAATTGCAATTCCAAATTCCAATTCCAAATTCCACTTCTAAATTCCATTTTCAAATTCCTGCTGCAACCTCAAGTTACCAAATGCATTTCTGAAATACACTTACACAATCCCTTCCCAATTCCCCTTCTGATTCCTTTACCAGTTTCTGATACTGTAATTCTCTTCCACATGTTGCACTTCACCTGCATCCTGAAATTTTGATTTCAGGTTCAAATTGCCCTTTTTAATAAAATTCTGCTTTCTAAGTGCCCTTGTCAATTTGTGTTTCACACTCCAATACCAAATGCCGCTTCAAAATTCCAGTTTTAAGATCCAGTTCTAAATTTCACTTACAAATTCAGGTAACAAATGACAATCCTAAATTCCAATTCCAAATACCACTTCCAAATTTCAGGTCTAAAATCAAATTCCAAACTCTGCTTCAAAAATCTACTTCCAAATTTCAATTCCAAATTCCACTTCCAAATTCCAGTTCTTAATTCCACTTCCAAATTCCAGTTCCAAATTCCAATTCTGCAATCCACTTCCAAATTCCACTTCCAAATTCCACTTCTAAATTCCCATTCAAATTCCTATTCTAAATATCAATTCTAAATTCCAATTCCAAATTCCTATTCCAAATTCCACTTCAAAAAATGCACTTCCAAATTCACGTAACAAATTGCAAGTCTAAATTTCAGTTCCAAATAGCACTTCCAAATTCCAGTTACACATTCAAATTTCAATCTCTGCTTCAAAAATCCACTTCCAAGTTCCAGTTCCAAATTCCACTTCCAAATTCCAGTTTTAAATTCCACTTCCTAATTCCACTTCCAAATTCCAGTTGTAAATTCGAATTTTAAACTACACTTCCAAATTCATTTTGAAATTCCAATTCTAAATTTCACTGCCAAACTCCACTTCCAAATTTCAGTTCTAAATTCAAATTACAAATTCTCCTTCAAAAATCCACTTCCAAATTCCAATTACAAATTCGACTGACAAATACCACTTCCAACTTTCAGTTCCAGATTCCACTTGTAAATTCCATTTCCAAATTACAGGTCCAAGCTCAAGTTACCAAATGCATTTCTAAAATACACTTACACAATCCCCTTCCCAATTCCCCTTCTGATTTCCTTTACCAGTTTCTGATACTGTAATTCTCTTCCACATGTTGCACTTCACCTGCATCCTGAAATTTTGATTTCAGGTTCAAATTGCCGCTTTTTAATAAAATTCTGCTTTCTAAGTGCCCTTGTCAATTTGTGTTTCACACTCCAATACCAAATGCCGCTTCAAAATTCCAGTTTTAAGATCCAGTTCTAAATTTCACTTACAAATTCAGGTAACAAATGACAATCCTAAATTCCAATTCCAAATACCACTTCCAAATTTCAGGTCTAAAATCAAATTCCAAACTCTGCTTCAAAAATCTACTTCCAAATTTCAATTCCAAATTCCACTTCCAAATTCCAGTTCTTAATTCCACTTCCAAATTCCAGTTCCAAATTCCAATTCTGCAATCCACTTCCAAATTCCACTTCCAAATTCACTTCTAAATTCCCATTCCAAATTCCTATTCTAAATATCAATTCTAAATTCCAATTCCAAATTCCTATTCCAAATTCCACTTCAAAAATGCACTTCCAAATTCACGTAACAAATTGCAAGTCTAAATTTCAGTTCCAAATAGCACTTCCAAATTCCAGTTACACATTCAAATTTCAATCTCTGCTTCAAAAATGCACTTCCAAGTTCCAGTTCCAAATTCCACTTCCAAATTCCAGTTTTAAATTCCACTTCCTAATTCCACTTCCAAATTCCAGTTGTAAATTCGAATTTTAAACTACACTTCCAAATTCCATTTTGAAATTCCAATTCTAAATTTCACTGCCAAACTCCACTTCCAAATTCCAGTGCTAAATTCAAATTACAAATTCTCCTTCAAAAAATCCACTTCCAAATTCCAATTACAAATTCGACTGACAAATACCACTTTCAACTTTCAGTGCCAAATTCCACTTCTAAATTCCATTTCCACATTCCAGGTCCAAGCTCAAGTTACCAAATGCATTTCTGAAATACACTTACACAATACCCTTCCCAATTCCCTTCTGATTTCCTTTACCAATTTCTCATACTGTAATTCTCTTCCTCATGTCGCACTTCACCTGCATCCTGAAATTTTGATTCCAGGTTCAAATTGCCCCTTTTTAATAAAATTCTGCTTTCTAAGTGCCCTTGTCAATTTGTGTTTCACACTCCAATACCAAATGCCGCTTCAAAATTCCAGTTTTAAGGTCCAGTTCTAAATTTCACTTACAAATTCAGGTAACAAATGACAATCCTAAATTCCAATTCCAAATACCACTTCCAAATTTCAGGTCTAAAATCAAATTCCAAACTCTGCTTCAAAATCTACTTCCAAATTTCAATTCCCAATTCCACTTCCAAATTCCAGTTCGAAATTCCAGTTCTAAATTCCACTTCCAAATTCCAGTTCCAAGTTCCAATTCTGCAATCCACTTCCAAATTCCACTTCCAAATTCCACTTCTAAATTCCCATTCCAAATTCCTATTCTAAATTTCAATTCTAAATTGCAATTCCAAATTCCAATTCCAAATTCCACTTCTAAATTCCATTTTCAAATTCCTGCTGCAACCTCAAGTTACCAAATGCATTTCTGAAATACACTTACACAATCCCCTTCCCAATTCCCCTTCTGATTTCTTTACCAGTTTCTGATACTGTAATTCTCTTCCACATGTTGCACTTCACCTGCATCCTGAAATTTGATTTCAGGTTTAAATTGCCCCTTTTTAATAAAATTCTGCTTTCTAAGTGCCCTTGTCAATTTGTGTTTCACACTCCAATACCAAATGCCGCTTCAAAATTCCAGTTTTAAGATCCAGTTCTAAATTTCACTTACAAATTCAGGTAACAAATGACAATCCTAAATTCCAATTCCAAATACCACTTCCAAATTTCAGGTCTAAAATCAAATTCCAAACTCTGCTTCAAAAATCTACTTCCAAATTTCAATTCCAAATTCCACTTCCAAATTCCAGTTCTTAATTCCACTTCCAAATTCCAGTTCCAAATTCCAATTCTGCAATCCACTTCCAAATTCCACTTCCAAATTCCACTTCTAAATTCCCATTCCAAATTCCTATTCTAAATATCAATTCTAAATTCCAATTCCAAATTCCTATTCCAAATTCCACTTCAAAAATGCACTTCCAAATTCACGTAACAAATTGCAAGTCTAAATTTCAGTTCCAAATAGCACTTCCAAATTCCAGTTACACATTCAAATTTCAATCTCTGCTTCAAAAATCCACTTCCAAGTTCCAGTTCCAAATTCCACTTCCAAATTCCAGTTTTAAATTCCACTTCCTAATTCCACTTCCAAATTCCAGTTGTAAATTCGAATTTTAAACTACACTTCCAAATTCCATTTTGAAATTCCAATTCTAAATTTCACTGCCAAACTCCACTTCCAAATTTCAGTTCTAAATTCAAATTACAAATTCTCCTTCAAAAAATCCACTTCCAAATTCCAATTACAAATTCGACTGACAAATACCACTTCCAACTTTCAGTTCCAGATTCCACTTGTAAATTCCATTTCCAAATTACAGGTCCAAGCTCAAGTTACCAAATGCATTTCTAAAATACACTTACACAATCCCCTTCCCAATTCCCCTTCTGATTTCCTTTACCAGTTTCTGATACTGTAATTCTCTTCCACATGTTGCACTTCACCTGCATCCTGAAATTTTGATTTCAGGTTCAAATTGCCGCTTTTTAATAAAATTCTGCTTTCTAAGTGCCCTTGTCAATTTGTGTTTCACACTCCAATACCAAATGCCGCTTCAAAATTCCAGTTTTAAGATCCAGTTCTAAATTTCACTTACAAATTCAGGTAACAAATGACAATCCTAAATTCCAATTCCAAATACCACTTCCAAATTTCAGGTCTAAAATCAAATTCCAAACTCTGCTTCAAAAATCTACTTCCAAATTTCAATTCCAAATTCCACTTCCAAATTCCAGTTCTTAATTCCACTTCCAAATTCCAGTTCCAAATTCCAATTCTGCAATCCACTTCCAAATTCCACTTCCAAATTCCACTTCTAAATTCCCATTCCAAATTCCTATTCTAAATATCAATTCTAAATTCCAATTCCAAATTCCTATTCCAAATTCCACTTCAAAAATGCACTTCCAAATTCACGTAACAAATTGCAAGTCTAAATTTCAGTTCCAAATAGCACTTCCAAATTCCAGTTACACATTCAAATTTCAATCTCTGCTTCAAAAATCCACTTCCAAGTTCCAGTTCCAAATTCCACTTCCAAATTCCAGTTTTAAATTCCACTTCCTAATTCCACTTCCAAATTCCAGTTGTAAATTCGAATTTTAAACTACACTTCCAAATTCCATTTTGAAATTCCAATTCTAAATTTCACTGCCAAACTCCACTTCCAAATTTCAGTTCTAAATTCAAATTACAAATTCTCCTTCAAAAAATCCACGTCCAAATTCCAATTACAAATTCGACTGACAAATACCACTTCCAACTTTCAGTTCCATATTCCACTTGTAAATTCCATTTCCAAATTACAGGTCCAAGCTCACGTTACCAAATGCATTTCTAAAATACACTTACACAATCCCCTTCCCAATTCCCCTTCTGATTTTCTTTACCAATTTCTGATACTGTAATTCTCTTCCACATGTCGCACTTCACCTGCATCCTGAAATTTTGATTCCAGGTTCAAATTGCCCCTTTTTAATAAAATTCTGCTTTCTAAGTGCCCTTGTCAATTTGTGTTTTAAATTCCAATACCAAATTGTGCTCCAAAATTCCAGTTTTAAGGTCCAGTTCTAAAGTCCACTTACAAAATCAGTTAACAAATGACAATCCTAAATTCCATTTCCAAATACCACTTCCAAATTTCAGGTCTAATATCAAATTCCAAACTCTGTTTCAAAAATCTACTTCCAAATTTCAATTCCCAATTCCACTTCCAAATTCCATTTCCAAATTCCAGTTCTAAATTCCACTTCCAAATTCCAGTTCCATGTTCCAATTCTACAATCCACTTCCAAATTCCACTTCCAAATTCCACTTCTAAATTCCAATTCCAAATTCCAATTCTAAATTTCAATTCTAAATTCCAATTCCAAATTCCAATTCCAAATGCCACTTCAAAAATGCACTTCCAAATTCACGTAACAAATTGCAATTCTAAATTTCAGTTCCAAATAGCACTTCCAAATTCCAGTTCTACATTCAAATTTCAATCTCTGCTTCAAAAATCCACTTCCAATTTCCAGTTCCAAATTCCACTTCCAAATTCCAGTTTTAAATTCCACTTCCTAATTCCACTTCCAAATTCCAGTTCTAAATTCGAATTTTAAACTACACTTCCAAATTCCAGTTTGAAATTCCAATTCTAAATTCCACTGCAAAACTCCACTTCCAAATTCCAGTTCTAAATTCAAATTACAAATTCTCCTTCAAAAAATCCATTTCCAAATTCCAATTACAAATTCGACTGACAAATACCACTTCCAACTTTCAGTTCCAAATTCCACTTCTAAATTCCATTTCCAAATTCCAGGTCCAAGCTCAAGTTACCAAATGCATTTCTGAAATACACTTACACAATCCCCTTCCCAATTTCCCTTCTGATTTCCTTTACCAATTTCTGATACTGTAATTCTCTTCCACATGTCGCACTTCACCTGCATCCTGAAATTTTGATTCCAGGTTCAAATTGCCCCTTTTTAATAAAATTCTGCTTTCTAAGTACCCTTGCAATTTGTGTTTTAAACTCCAATACCAAATTCTGCTCCAAATTTCCAGTTTTAAGTCCAGTTCTAAAGTCCACATAAAAAATCAGGTAACAAATGACAATCCTAAATTCCAATTCCAAATACCACTTCCAAATTTCAGGTCTAAAATCAAATTCCAAACTCTGCTTCAAAAATCTACTTCCAAATTCCAATTCCCAATTCCACTTCCAAATTCCAGTTCCAAATTCCAGTTCTACATTCCACTTCCAAATTCCAGTTCCAAATTCCAATTCTGCAATCCACTTCCAAATTCCACTTCCAAATACCACTTCTAAATTCCCATTCCAAATTCCTATTCTAAATATCAATTCTAAATTCCAATTCCAAATTCCAATTACAAATTCCACTTCAAAAATGCACTTCCAAATTCACGTAACAAATTGCAATTCTAAATTTCAGTTCCAAATAGCACTTCCAAATTCCAGTTCTACATTCAAATTTCAATCTCTGCTTCAAAAATCCACTTCCAATTTCCAGTTCCAAATTCCACTTC
Organism: Notamacropus eugenii; assembly: GCF_028372415.1. Taxonomy (NCBI): domain Eukaryota; kingdom Metazoa; phylum Chordata; class Mammalia; order Diprotodontia; family Macropodidae; genus Notamacropus; species Notamacropus eugenii. Next base: position 111,552 of record NW_027325134.1, read on the forward strand.
CAAATTCCAGTTTTAAATTCCACTTCCTAATTCCACTTCCAAATTCCAGTTGTAAATTCGAATTTTAAACTACACTTCCAAATTCCAGTTTGAAATTCCAATTCTAAATTCCACTGCCAAACTCCACTTCCAAATTCCAGTTCTAAATTCAAATTACAAATTCTCCTTCAAAAAATCCACTTCCAAATTCCAATTACAAATTCGACTGACAAATACCACTTCCAACTTTCAGTTTCAAATTCCACTTCTAAATTCCATTTCCAAATTCCAGGTCCAAGCTCAAGTTACCAAATGCATTTCTGAAATACACTTACACAATCCCCTTCCCAATTTCCCTTCTGATTTCCTTTACCAATTTCTGATACTGTAATTCTCTTCCACATGTCGCACTTCACCTGCATCCTGAAATTTTGATTCCAGGTTCAAATTGCCCCTTTTTAATAAAATTCTGCTTTCTAAGTACCCTTGCAATTTGTGTTTTAAACTCCAATACCAAATTCTGCTCCAAATTTCCAGTTTTAAGTCCAGTTCTAAAGTCCACATACAAAATCAGGTAACAAATGACAATCCTAAATTCCAATTCCAAATACCACTTCCAAATTTCAGGTCTAAAATCAAATTCCAAACACTGCTTCAAAAATCTACTTCCAAATTCCAATTCCCAATTCCACTTCCAATTTCCAGTTCCAAATTCCAGTTCTAAATTCCACTTCCAAATTCCAGTTCCAAGTTCCAATTCTGCAATCCACTTCCAAATTCGACTTCCAAATTCCACTTCTAAATTCCCATTCCAAATTCCTATTCTAAATTTAAATTCTAAATTCCAATTCCAAATTCCAATTCCAAATTCCATTTTCAAATTCCTGCTGCAATCTCAAGTTACCAAATGCATTTCTGAAATACACTTACACAATCCCCTTCCCAATTCCCCTTCTGATTTCCTTTACCAATTTCTCATACTGTAATTCTCTTCCACATGTCGCACTTCACCTGCATCCTGAAATTTTGATTCCAGGTTCAAATTGACCCTTTTTAATAAAATTCTGCTTTCTAAGTGCCCTTGTCAATTTGTGTTTCACACTCCAATAACAAATGCCGCTTCAAAATTCCAGTTTTAAGGTTCAGTTCTAAATTTCACTTACAAATTCAGGTAACAAATGACAGTCCTAAATTCCAATTCCAAATACCATTTCCAAATTTCAGGTCTAAAATCAAATTCCAAACTCTGCTTCAAACATCTACTTCCAAATTTCAATTCCAAATTCCACTTCCAAATTCCAGTTCCAAATTCCAGTTCTAAATTCCACTTCCATATTTCAGTTCCAAGTTCCAATTCTACAATCCTCTTCCAAATTCCACTTCCAAATTCCACTTCTAAATTCCAATTCCATTTCTAAATTTCAATTCTAAATTCCAAATCCAAATTCCAATTCCAAATTCCACTTCAAAAATGCACTTCCAAATTCACGTAACAAATTGCAATTCTAAATTTCAGTTCCAAATAGCACTTCCAAATTCCAGTTCTACATTCAAATTTCAATCTCTGATTCAAAAATCCACTTCCAAGTTCCAGTTCCAAATTCCACTTCCAAATTTCAGTTTTAAATTCCACTTCCTAATTCCACTTTCAAATTCCAGTTCTAAATTCGAATTTTAAACTACACTTCCAAATTCCAGTTTGAAATTCCAGTTCTAAATTCCACTGCCAAACTCCACTTCCAAATTCCAGTTCTAAATTCAAATTACAAATTCTCCTTCAAAAAATCCACTTCCAAATTCCAATTACAAATTCGACTGACAAATACCACTTCCAACTTTCAGTTCCAGATTCCACTTGTAAATTCCATTTCCAAATTACAGGTCCAAGCTCAAGTTACCAAATGCATTTCTAAAATACACTTACACAATCCCCTTCCCAATTCCCCTTCTGATTTTCTTTACCAATTTCTGATACTGTAATTCTCTTCCACATGTCGCACTTCACCTGCATCCTGAAATTTTGATTCCAGGTTCAAATTGCCCCTTTTTAATAAAATTCTGCTTTCTAAGTGCCCTTGTCAATTTGTGTTTTAAATTCCAATACCAAATTGTGCTCCAAAATTCCAGTTTTAAGGTCCAGTTCTAAAGTCCACTTACAAAATCAGTTAACAAATGACAATCCTAAATTCCATTTCCAAATACCACTTCCAAATTTCAGGTCTAATATCAAATTCCAAACTCTGCTTCAAAAATCTACTTCCAAATTCCAATTCCCAATTCCACTTCCAAATTCCAGTTCTACATTCCACTTCCAAATTCCAGTTCCAAATTCCAATTCTGCAATCCACTTCCAAATTCCACTTCTAAATTCCCATTCCAAATTCCTATTCTAAATATCAATTCTAAATTCCAATTCCAAATTCCAATTCCAAATTCCACTTCAAAAATGCACTTCCAAATTCACGTAACAAATTGCAATTCTAAATTTCAGTTCCAAATAGCACTTCCAAATTCCAGTTCTACATTCAAATTTCAATCTCTGCTTCAAAAATCCACTTCCAATTTTCAGTTCCAAATTCCACTTCCAAATTCCAGTTTTAAATTCCACTTCCTAATTCCACTTCCAAATTCCAGTTGTAAATTCGAATTTTAAACTACACTTCCAAATTCCATTTTGAAATTCCAATTCTAAATTCCACTGCCAAACTCCACTTCCAAATTCCAGTTCTAAATTCAAATTACAAATTCTCCTTCAAAAAATCCACTTCCAAATTCCAATTACAAATTCGACTGACAAATACCACTTCCAACTTTCAGTTCCAAATTCCACTTCTAAATTCCATTTCCAAATTCCAGGTCCAAGCTCAAGTTACCAAATGCATTTCTGAAATACACTTACACAATCCCCTTCCCAATTTCCCTTCTGATTTCCTTTACCAATTTCTGATACTGTAATTCTCTTCCACATGTCGCACTTCACCTGCATCCTGAAATTTTGATTCCAGGTTCAAATTGCCCCTTTTTAATAAAATTCTGCTTTCTAAGTACCCTTGCAATTTGTGTTTTAAACTCCAATACCAAATTCTGCTCCAAATTTCCAGTTTTAAGTCCAGTTCTAAAGTCCACATACAAAATCAGGTAACAAATGACAATCCTAAATTCCAATTCCAAATACCACTTCCAAATTTCAGGTCTAAAATCAAATTCCAAACTCTGCTTCAAAAATCTACTTACAAATTCCACTTCCAAATTCCAGTTCCAAATTCCAGTTCTACATTCCACTTCCAAATTCCAGTTCCAAATTCCAATTCTGCAATCCACTTCCAAATTCCACTTCCAAATTCCACTTCTAAATTCCCATTCCAAATTCCTATTCTAAATATCAATTCTAAATTCCAATTCCAAATTCCAATTCCCAATTCCACTTCCAAATTCCAGTTCTAAATTCCAGTTCTAAATTCCACTTCCAAATTCCAGTTCCAAGTTCCAATTCTACAATCCACTTCCAAATTCCACTTCCAAATTCCACTTCTAAATTCCAATTCCAAATTCCAATTCTAAATTTCAATTCTAAATTCCAATTCCAAATTCCAATTCCAAATTCCACTTCAAAAATGCACTTCCAAATTCAGGTAACAAATTGCAATTCTAAATTTCAGTTCCAAATAGCACTTCCAAATTCCAGTTCTACATTCAAATTTCAATCTCTGCTTCAAAAATCCACTTTCAAGTTCCAGTTCCAAATTCCACTTCCAAATTCCAGTTTTAAATTCTACTTCCTAATTTCACTTCCAAATTCCAGTTCTAAATTCGAATTTTAAACTACACTTCCAAATTCCAGTTTGAAATTCCAATTCTAAATTCCACTGCCAAACTCCACTTCCAAATTCCAGTGCTAAATTCAAATTACAAATTCTCCTTCAAAAAATCCACTTCCAAATTCCAATTACAAATTCGACTGACAAATACCACTTTCAACTTTCAGTTCCAAATTCCACTTCTAAATTCCATTTCCACATTCCAGGTCCAAGCTCAAGTTACCAAATGCATTTCTGAAATACACTTACACAATCCCCTTCCCAATTCCCCTTCTGATTTCCTTTACCAATTTCTCATACTGTAATTCTCTTCCTCATGTCGCACTTCACCTGCATCCTGAAATTTTGATTCCAGGTTCATATTGCCCCTTTTTAATAAAATTCTGCTTTCTAAGTGCCCTTGTCAATTTGTGTTTCACACTCCAATACCAAATGCCGCTTCAAAATTCCAGTTTTAAGGTCCAGTTCTAAATTTCACTTACAAATTCAGGTAACAAATGACAATCCTAAATTCCAATTCCAAATACCACTTCCAAATTTCAGGTCTAAAATCAAATTCCAAACTCTGCTTCAAAAATCTACTTCCAAATTTCAATTCCCAATTCCACTTCCAAATTCCAGTTCGAAATTCCAGTTCTAAATTCCACTTCCAAATTCCAGTTCCAAGTTCCAATTCTGCAATCCACTTCCAAATTCCACTTCCAAATTCCACTTCTAAATTCCCATTCCAAATTCCTATTCTAAATTTCAATTCTAAATTGCAATTCCAAATTCCAATTCCAAATTCCACTTCTAAATTCCATTTTCAAATTCCTGCTGCAACCTCAAGTTACCAAATGCATTTCTGAAATACACTTACACAATCCCCTTCCCAATTCCCCTTCTGATTTCCTTTACCAGTTTCTGATACTGTAATTCTCTTCCACATGTTGCACTTCACCTGCATCCTGAAATTTTGATTTCAGGTTCAAATTGCCCCTTTTTAATAAAATTCTGCTTTCTAAGTGCCCTTGTCAATTTGTGTTTCACACTCCAATACCAAATGCCGCTTCAAAATTCCAGTTTTAAGATCCAGTTCTAAATTTCACTTACAAATTCAGGTAACAAATGACAATCCTAAATTCCAATTCCAAATACCACTTCCAAATTTCAGGTCTAAAATCAAATTCCAAACTCTGCTTCAAAAATCTACTTCCAAATTTCAATTCCAAATTCCACTTCCAAATTCCAGTTCTTAATTCCACTTCCAAATTCCAGTTCCAAATTCCAATTCTGCAATCCACTTCCAAATTCCACTTCCAAATTCCACTTCTAAATTCCCATTCCAAATTCCTATTCTAAATATCAATTCTAAATTCCAATTCCAAATTCCTATTCCAAATTCCACTTCAAAAATGCACTTCCAAATTCACGTAACAAATTGCAAGTCTAAATTTCAGTTCCAAATAGCACTTCCAAATTCCAGTTACACATTCAAATTTCAATCTCTGCTTCAAAAATCCACTTCCAAGTTCCAGTTCCAAATTCCACTTCCAAATTCCAGTTTTAAATTCCACTTCCTAATTCCACTTCCAAATTCCAGTTGTAAATTCGAATTTTAAACTACACTTCCAAATTCCATTTTGAAATTCCAATTCTAAATTTCACTGCCAAACTCCACTTCCAAATTTCAGTTCTAAATTCAAATTACAAATTCTCCTTCAAAAAATCCACGTCCAAATTCCAATTACAAATTCGACTGACAAATACCACTTCCAACTTTCAGTTCCATATTCCACTTGTAAATTCCATTTCCAAATTACAGGTCCAAGCTCACGTTACCAAATGCATTTCTAAAATACACTTACACAATCCCCTTCCCAATTCCCCTTCTGATTTCCTTTACCAGTTTCTGATACTGTAATTCTCTTCCACATGTTGCACTTCACCTGCATCCTGAAATTTTGATTTCAGGTTCAAATTGCCCCTTTTTAATAAAATTCTGCTTTCTAAGTGCCCTTGTCAATTTGTGTTTCACACTCCAATACCAAATGCCGCTTCAAAATTCCAGTTTTAAGATCCAGTTCTAAATTTCACTTACAAATTCAGGTAACAAATGACAATCCTAAATTCCAATTCCAAATACCACTTCCAAATTTCAGGTCTAAAATCAAATTCCAAACTCTGCTTCAAAAATCTACTTCCAAATTTCAATTCCAAATTCCACTTCCAAATTCCAGTTCTTAATTCCACTTCCAAATTCCAGTTCCAAATTCCAATTCTGCAATCCACTTCCAAATTCCACTTCCAAATTCCACTTCTAAATTCCCATTCCAAATTCCTATTCTAAATATCAATTCTAAATCCCAATTCCAAATTCCTATTCCAAATTCCACTTCAAAAATGCACTTCCAAATTCACGTAACAAATTGCAAGTCTAAATTTCAGTTCCAAATAGCACTTCCAAATTCCAGTTACACATTCAAATTTCAATCTCTGCTTCAAAAATCCACTTCCAAGTTCCAGTTCCAAATTCCACTTCCAAATTCCAGTTTTAAATTCCACTTCCTAATTCCACTTCCAAATTCCAGTTGTAAATTCGAATTTTAAACTACACTTCCAAATTCCATTTTGAAATTCCAATTCTAAATTTCACTGCCAAACTCCACTTCCAAATTTCAGTTCTAAATTCAAATTACAAATTCTCCATCAAAAAATCCACTTCCAAATTCCAATTACAAATTCGACTGACAAATACCACTTCCAACTTTCAGTTCCAGATTCCACTTGTAAATTCCATTTTCAAATTACAGGTCCAAGCTCAAGTTACCAAATGCATTTCTAAAATACACTTACACAATCCCCTTCCCAATTCCCCTTCTGATTTCTTTTACCAGTTTCTGATACTGTAATTCTCTTCCACATGTTGCACTTCACCTGCATCCTGAAATTTTGATTTCAGGTTCAAATTGCCGCTTTTTAATAAAATTCTGCTTTCTAAGTGCCCTTGTCAATTTGTGTTTCACACTCCAATACCAAATGCCGCTTCAAAATTCCAGTTTTAAGATCCAGTTCTAAATTTCACTTACAAATTCAGGTAACAAATGACAATCCTAAATTCCAATTCCAAATACCACTTCCAAATTTCAGGTCTAAAATCAAATTCCAAACTCTGCTTCAAAAATCTACTTCCAAATTTCAATTCCAAATTCCACTTCCAAATTCCAGTTCTTAATTCCACTTCCAAATTCCAGTTCCAAATTCCAATTCTGCAATCCACTTCCAAATTCCACTTCCAAATTCCACTTCTAAATTCCCATTCCAAATTCCTATTCTAAATATCAATTCTAAATTCCAATTCCAAATTCCTATTCCAAATTCCACTTCAAAAATGCACTTCCAAATTCACGTAACAAATTGCAAGTCTAAATTTCAGTTCCAAATAGCACTTCCAAATTCCAGTTACACATTCAAATTTCAATCTCTGCTTCAAAAATCCACTTCCAAGTTCCAGTTCCAAATTCCACTTCCAAATTCCAGTTTTAAATTCCACTTCCTAATTCCACTTCCAAATTCCAGTTGTAAATTCGAATTTTAAACTACACTTCCAAATTCCATTTTGAAATTCCAATTCTAAATTCCACTGCCAAACTCCACTTCCAAATTCCAGTGCTAAATTCAAATTACAAATTCTCCTTCAAAAAATCCACTTCCAAATTCCAATTACAAATTCAACTGACAAATACCACTTTAAACTTTCAGTGCCAAATTCCACTTCTAAATTCCATTTCCACATTCCAGGTCCAAGCTCAAGTTACCAAATGCATTTCTGAAATACACTTACACAATACCCTTCCCAATTCCCCTTCTGATTTCCTTTACCAATTTCTCATACTGTAATTCTCTTCCTCATGTCGCACTTCACCTGCATCCTGAAATTTTGATTCCAGGTTCAAATTGCCCCTTTTTAATAAAATTCTGCTTTCTAAGTGCCGTTGTCAATTTGTGTTTCACACTCCAATACCAAATGCCGCTTCAAAATTCCAGTTTTAAGGTCCAGTTCTAAATTTCACTTACAAATTCAGGTAACAAATGACAATCCTAAATTCCAATTCCAAATACCACTTCCAAATTTCAGGTCTAAAATCAAATTCCAAACTCTGCTTCAAAAATCTACTTCCAAATTTCAATTCCCAATTCCACTTCCAAATTCCAGTTCGAAATTCCAGTTCTAAATTCCACTTCCAAATTCCAGTTCCAAGTTCCAATTCTGCAATCCACTTCCAAATTCCACTTCCAAATTCCACTTCTAAATTCCCATTCCAAATTCCTATTCTAAATTTCAATTCTAAATTGCAATTCCAAATTCCAATTCCAAATTCCACTTCTAAATTCCATTTTCAAATTCCTGCTGCAACCTCAAGTTACCAAATGCATTTCTGAAATACACTTACACAATCCCCTTCCCAATTCCCCTTCTGATTTCCTTTACCAGTTTCTGATACTGTAATTCTCTTCCACATGTTGCACTTCACCTGCATCCTGAAATTTTGATTTCAGGTTCAAATTGCCCCTTTTTAATAAAATTCTGCTTTCTAAGTGCCCTTGTCAATTTGTGTTTCACACTCCAATACCAAATGCCGCTTCAAAATTCCAGTTTTAAGATCCAGTTCTAAATTTCACTTACAAATTCAGGTAACAAATGACAATCCTAAATTCCAATTCCAAATACCACTTCCAAATTTCAGGTCTAAAATCAAATTCCAAACTCTGCTTCAAAAATCTACTTCCAAATTTCAATTCCAAATTCCACTTCCAAATTCCAGTTCTTAATTCCACTTCCAAATTCCAGTTCCAAATTCCAATTCTGCAATCCACTTCCAAATTCCACTTCCAAATTCCACTTCTAAATTCCCATTCCAAATTCCTATTCTAAATATCAATTCTAAATTCCAATTCCAAATTCCTATTCCAAATTCCACTTCAAAAATGCACTTCCAAATTCACGTAACAAATTGCAAGTCTAAATTTCAGTTCCAAATAGCACTTCCAAATTCCAGTTACACATTCAAATTTCAATCTCTGCTTCAAAAATCCACTTCCAAGTTCCAATTCCAAATTCCACTTCCAAATTCCAGTTTTAAATTCCACTTCCTAATTCCACTTCCAAATTCCAGTTGTAAATTCGAATTTTAAACTACACTTCCAAATTCCATTTTGAAATTCCAATTCTAAATTTCACTGCCAAACTCCACTTCCAAATTTCAGTTCTAAATTCAAATTACAAATTCTCCTTCAAAAAATCCACTTCCAAATTCCAATTACAAATTCGACTGACAAATACCACTTCCAACTTTCAGTTCCAGATTCCACTTGTAAATTCCATTTCCAAATTACAGGTCCAAGCTCAAGTTACCAAATGCATTTCTAAAATACACTTACACAATCCCCCTTCCCAATTCCCCTTCTGATTTCCTTTACCAGTTTCTGATACTGTAATTCTCTTCCACATGTTGCACTTCACCTGCATCCTGAAATTTTGATTCCAGGTTCAAATTGCCCCTTTTTAATAAAATTCTGCTTTCTAAGTGCCCTTGTCAATTTGTGTTTCACACTCCAATACCAAATGCCGCTTCAAAATTCCAGTTTTAAGATCCAGTTCTAAATTTCACTTACAAATTCAGGTAACAAATGACAATCCTAAATTCCAATTCCAAATACCACTTCCAAATTTCAGGTCTAAAATCAAATTCCAAACTCTGCTTCAAAAATCTACTTCCAAATTTCAATTCCAAATTCCACTTCCAAATTCCAGTTCTTAATTCCACTTCCAAATTCCAGTTCCAAATTCCAATTCTGCAATCCACTTCCAAATTCCACTTCCAAATTCCACTTCTAAATTCCCATTCCAAATTCCTATTCTAAATATCAATTCTAAATTCCAATTCCAAATTCCTATTCCAAATTCCACTTCAAAAATGCACTTCCAAATTCACGTAACAAATTGCAAGTCTAAATTTCAGTTCCAAATAGCACTTCCAAATTCCAGTTACACATTCAAATTTCAATCTCTGCTTCAAAAATCCACTTCCAAGTTCCAGTTCCAAATTCCACTTCCAAATTCCAGTTTTAAATTCCACTTCCTAATTCCACTTCCAAATTCCAGTTGTAAATTCGAATTTTAAACTACACTTCCAAATTCCATTTTGAAATTCCAATTCTAAATTTCACTGCCAAACTCCACTTCCAAATTTCAGTTCTAAATTCAAATTACAAATTCTCCTTCAAAAAATCCACTTCCAAATTCCAATTACAAATTCGACTGACAAATACCACTTCCAACTTTCAGTTCCAGATTCCACTTGTAAATTCCATTTCCAAATTACAGGTCCAAGCTCACGTTACCAAATGCATTTCTAAAATACACTTACACAATCCCCTTCCCAATTCCCCTTCTGATTTTCTTTACCAATTTCTGATACTGTAATTCTCTTCCACATGTCGCACTTCACCTGCATCCTGAAATTTTGATTCCAGGTTCAAATTGCCCCTTTTTAATAAAATTCTGCTTTCTAAGAGCCCTTGTCAATTTGTGTTTTAAATTCCAATACCAAATTGTGCTCCAAAATTCCAGTTTTAAAGTCCAGTTCTAAAGTCCACTTACAAAATCAGTTAACAAATGACAATCCTAAATTCCATTTCCAAATACCACTTCCAAATTTCAGGTCTAATATCAAATTCCAAACTCTGTTTCAAAAATCTACTTCCAAATTTCAATTCCCAATTCCACTTCCAAATTCCATTTCCAAATTCCAGTTCTAAATTCCACTTCCAAATTCCAGTTCCAAGTTCCAATTCTACAATCCACTTCCAAATTCCACTTCCAAATTCCACTTCTAAATTCCAATTCCAAATTCCAATTCTAAATTTCAATTCTAAATTCCAATTCCAAATTCCAATTCCAATTTCCACTTCAAAAATGCACTTCCAAATTCACGTAACAAATTGCAATTCTAAATTTCAGTTCCAAATAGCACTTCCAAATTCCAATTCTACATTCAAATTTCAATCTCTGCTTCAAAAATCCACTTCCAATTTCCAGTTCCAAATTCCACTTCCAAATTCCAGTTTTAAATTCCACTTCCTAATTCCACTTCCAAATTCCAGTTCTAAATTCGAATTTTAAACTACACTTTCAAATTCCAGTTTGAAATTCCAATTCTAAATTCCACTGCCAAACTCCACTTCCAAATTCCAGTTCTAAATTCAAATTACAAATTCTCCTTCAAAAAATCCATTTCCAAATTCCAATTACAAATTCGACTGACAAATACCACTTCCAACTTTCAGTTCCAAATTCCACTTCTAAATTCCATTTCCAAATTCCAGGTCCAAGCTCAAGTTACCAAATGCATTTCTGAAATACACTTACACAATCCCCTTCCCAATTTCCCTTCTGATTTCCTTTACCAATTTCTGATACTGTAATTCTCTTCCACATGTCGCACTTCACCTGCATCCTGAAATTTTGATTCCAGGTTCAAATTGCCCCTTTTTCATAAAATTCTGCTTTCTAAGTACCCTTGCAATTTGTGTTTTAAACTCCAATACCAAATTCTGCTCCAAATTTCCAGTTTTAAGTCCAGTTCTAAAGTCCACATAAAAAATCAGGTAACAAATGACAATCCTAAATTCCAATTCCAAATACCACTTCCAAATTTCAGGTCTAAAATCAAATTCCAAACTCTGCTTCAAAAATCTACTTCCAAATTCCAATTCCCAATTCCACTTCCAAATTCCAGTTCCAAATTCCAGTTCTACATTCCACTTCCAAATTCCAGTTCCAAATTCCAATTCTGCAATCCACTTCCAAATTCCACTTCCAAATACCACTTCTAAATTCCCATTCCAAATTCCTATTCTAAATATCAATTCTAAATTCCAATTCCAAATTCCAATTACAAATTCCACTTCAAAAATGCACTTCCAAATTCACGTAACAAATTGCAATTCTAAATTTCAGTTCCAAATAGCACTTCCAAATTCCAGTTCTACATTCAAATTTCAATCTCTGCTTCAAAAATCCACTTCCAATTTCCAGTTCCAAATTCCACTTCCAAATTCCAGTTTTAAATTCCACTTCCTAATTCCACTTCCAAATTCCAGTTGTAAATTCGAATTTTAAACTACACTTCCAAATTCCAGTTTGAAATTCCAATTCTAAATTCCACTGCCAAACTCGACTTCCAAATTCCAGTTCTAAATTCAAATTACAAATTCTCCTTCAAAAAATCCACTTCCAAATTCCAATTACAAATTCGACTGACAAATACCACTTCCAACTTTCAGTTTCAAATTCCACTTCTAAATTCCATTTCCAAATTCCAGGTCCAAGCTCAAGTTACCAAATGCATTTCTGAAATACACTTACACAATCCCCTTCCCAATTTCCCTTCTGATTTCCTTTACCAATTTCTGATACTGTAATTCTCTTCCACATGTCGCACTTCACCTGCATCCTGAAATTTTGATTCCAGGTTCAAATTGCCCCTTTTTAATAAAATTCTGCTTTCTAAGTACCCTTGCAATTTGTGTTTTAAACTCCAATACCAAATTCTGCTCCAAATTTCCAGTTTTAAGTCCAGTTCTAAAGTCCACATACAAAATCAGGTAACAAATGACAATCCTAAATTCCAATTCCAAATACCACTTCCAAATTTCAGGTCTAAAATCAAATTCCAAACACTGCTTCAAAAATCTACTTCCAAATTCCAATTCCCAATTCCACTTCCAAATTCCAGTTCCAAATTCCAGTTCTAAATTCCACTTCCAAATTCCAGTTCCAAGTTCCAATTCTGCAATCCACTTCCAAATTCGACTTCCAAATTCCACTTCTAAATTCCCATTCCAAATTCCTATTCTAAATTTAAATTCTAAATTCCAATTCCAAATTCCAATTCCAAATTCCATTTTCAAATTCCTGCTGCAATCTCAAGTTACCAAATGAATTTCTGAAATACACTTACACAATCCCCTTCCCAATTCCCCTTCTGATTTCCTTTACCAATTTCTCATACTGTAATTCTCTTCCACATGTCGCACTTCACCTGCATCCTGAAATTTTGATTCCAGGTTCAAATTGCCCCTTTTTAATAAAATTCTGCTTTCTAAGTGCCCTTGTCAATTTGTGTTTCACACTCCAATAACAAATGCCGCTTCAAAATTCCAGTTTTAAGGTTCAGTTCTAAATTTCACTTACAAATTCAGGTAACAAATGACAGTCCTAAATTCCAATTCCAAATACCATTTCCAAATTTCAGGTCTAAAATCAAATTCCAAACTCTACTTCAAACATCTACTTCCAAATTTCAATTCCAAATTCCACTTCCAAATTCCAGTTCCAAATTCCAGTTCTAAATTCCACTTCCATATTTCAGTTCCAAGTTCCAATTCTACAATCCTCTTCCAAATTCCACTTCCAAATTCCACTTCTAAATTCCAATTCCAATTCTAAATTTCAATTCTAAATTCCAAATCCAAATTCCAATTCCAAATTCCACTTCAAAAATGCACTTCCAAATTCACGTAACAAATTGCAATTCTAAATTTCAGTTCCAAATAGCACTTCCAAATTCCAGTTCTACATTCAAATTTCAATCTCTGATTCAAAAATCCACTTCCAAGTTCCAGTTCCAAATTCCACTTCCAAATTTCAGTTTTAAATTCCACTTCCTAATTCCACTTTCAAATTCCAGTTCTAAATTCGAATTTTAAACTACACTTCCAAATTCCAGTTTGAAATTCCAGTTCTAAATTCCACTGCCAAACTCCACTTCCAAATTCCAGTTCTAAATTCAAATTACAAATTCTCCTTCAAAAAATCCACTTAAAAATTCCAATTACAAATTCGACTCACAAATACCACTTCCAACTTTCAGTTCGAAATTCCACTTCTAAATTCCATGTTCAAATTCCTGCTGCAACCTCAAGTTACCAAATGCATTTCTGAAATACACTTACACAATCCCCTTCCCAATTCCCCTTCTGATTTCCTTTACCAATTTCTGATACTGTAATTCTCTTCCACATGTCGCACTTCACCAGCATCCTGAAATTTTGATTCCAGGTTCAAATGGCCCCTTTTTAATAAAATTCTGCTTTCTAAGTGCCCTTGTCAATTTGTGCTTCACACTCCAATACCAAATTCCGCTTCAAAATTCCAGTTTTAAGGTCCAGTTCTAAATTTCACTTACAAATTCAGGTAACAAATGACAATCCTAAATTCCAAATCCAAATACCACTTCCAAATTTCAGGTCTAAAATCAAATTCCAAACTCTGCTTCAAAAATCTACTTCCAAATTTCAATTCCAAATTCCACTTCCAAATTCCAGTTCCGAATTCCAGTTCTAAATTCCACTTCCAAATTCCAGTTCCAAGTTCCAATTCTGCAATCCACTTCCAAATTCCACTTCTAAATTCCCATTCCAAATTCCTATTCTAAATATCAATTCTAAATTCCAATTCCAAATTCCTATTCCAAATTCCACTTCAAAAATGCACTTCCAAATTCACGTAACAAATTGCAAGTCTAAATTTCAGTTCCAAATAGCACTTCCAAATTCCAGTTACACATTCAAATTTCAATCTCTGCTTCAAAAATCCACTTCCAAGTTCCAGTTCCAAATTCCACTTCCAAATTCCAGTTTTAAATTCCACTTCCTAATTCCACTTCCAAATTCCAGTTGTAAATTCGAATTTTAAACTACACTTCCAAATTCCATTTTGAAATTCCAATTCTAAATTTCACTGCCAAACTCCACTTCCAAATTTCAGTTCTAAATTCAAATTACAAATTCTCCTTCAAAAAATCCACTTCCAAATTCCAATTACAAATTCGACTGACAAATACCACTTCCAACTTTCAGTTCCAGATTCCACTTGTAAATTCCATTTCCAAATTACAGGTCCAAGCTCAAGTTACCAAATGCATTTCTAAAATACACTTACACAATCCCCTTCCCAATTCCCCTTCTGATTTTCTTTACCAATTTCTGATACTGTAATTCTCTTCCACATGTCGCACTTCACCTGCATCCTGAAATTTTGATTCCAGGTTCAAATTGCCCCTTTTTAATAAAATTCTGCTTTCTAAGTGCCCTTGTCAATTTGTGTTTTAAATTCCAATACCAAATTGTGCTCCAAAATTCCAGTTTTAAGGTCCAGTTCTAAAGTCCACTTACAAAATCAGTTAACAAATGACAATCCTAAATTCCATTTCCAAATACCACTTCCAAATTTCAGGTCTAATATCAAATTCCAAACTCTGCTTCAAAAATCTACTTCCAAATTTCAATTCCCAATTCCACTTCCAAATTCCATTTCCAAATTCCAGTTCTAAATTCCACTTCCAAATTCCAGTTCCATGTTCCAATTCTACAATCCACTTCCAAATTCCACTTCCAAATTCCACTTCTAAATTCCAATTCCAAATTCCAATTCTAAATTTCAATTCTAAATTCCAATTCCAAATTCCAATTCCAAATTCCACTTCAAAAATGCACTTCCAAATTCAGGTAACAAATTGCAATTCTAAATTTCAGTTCCAAATAGCACTTCCAAATTCCAGTTCTACATTCAAATTTCAATCTCTGCTTCAAAAATCCACTTCCAACTTCCAGTTCCAAATTCCACTTCCAAATTCCAGTTTTAAATTCCACTTCCTAATTCCACTTCCAAATTCCAGTTCTAAATTCGAATTTTAAACTACACTTCCAAATTCCAGTTTGAAATTCCAATTCTAAATTCCACTGCCAAACTCCACTTCCAAATTCCAGTTCTAAATTCAAATTACAAATTCTCCTTCAAAAAATCCATTTCCAAATTCCAATTACAAATTCGACTGACAAATACCACTTCCAACTTTCAGTTCCAAATTCCACTTCTAAATTCCATTTCCAAATTCCAGGTCCAAGCTCAAGTTACCAAATGCATTTCTGAAATACACTTACACAATCCCCTTCCCAATTTCCCTTCTGATTTCCTTGACCAATTTCTGATACTGTAATTCTCTTCCACATGTCGCACTTCACCTGCATCCTGAAATTTTGATTCCAGGTTCAAATTGCCCCTTTTTAATAAAATTCTGCTTTCTAAGTACCCTTGCAATTTGTGTTTTAAACTCCAATACCAAATTCTGCTCCAAATTTCCAGTTTTAAGTCCAGTTCTAAAGTCCACATACAAAATCAGGTAACAAATGACAATCCTAAATTCCAATTCCAAATACCACTTCCAAATTTCAGGTCTAAAATCAAATTCCAAACTCTGCTTCAAAAATCTACTTCCAAATTCCAATTCCAAATTCCACTTCCAAATTCCAGTTCTACATTCCACTTCCAAATTCCAGTTCCAAATTCCAATTCTGCAATCCACTTCCAAATTCCACTTCCAAATTCCACTTCTAAATTCCCATTCCAAATTCCTATTCTAAATATCAATTCTAAATTCCAATTCCAAATTCCAATTCCAAATTCCACTTCAAAAATGCACTTCCAAATTCACGTAACAAATTGCAATTCTAAATTTCAGTTCCAAATAGCACTTCCAAATTCCAGTTCTACATTCAAATTTCAATCTCTGCTTCAAAAATCCACTTCCAATTTCCAGTTCCAAATTCCACTTCCAAATTCCAGTTTTAAATTCCACTTCCTAATTCCACTTCCAAATTCCAGTTGTAAATTCGAATTTTAAACTACACTTCCAAATTCCAGTTTGAAATTCCAATTCTAAATTCCACTGCCAAACTCCACTTCCAAATTTCAGTTCTAAATTCAAATTACAAATTCTCCTTCAAAAAATCCACTTCCAAATTCCAATTACAAATTCGACTGACAAATACCACTTCCAACTTTCAGTTCCAAATTCCACTTCTAAATTCCATTTCCAAATTCCAGGTCCAAGCTCAAGTTACCAAATGCATTTCTGAAATACACTTACACAATCCCCTTCCCAATTTCCCTTCTGATTTCCTTGACCAATTTCTGATACTGTAATTCTCTTCCACATGTCGCACTTCACCTGCATCCTGAAATTTTGATTCCAGGTTCAAATTGCCCCTTTTTAATAAAATTCTGCTTTCTAAGTACCCTTGCAATTTGTGTTTTAAACTCCAATACCAAATTCTGCTCCAAATTTCCAGTTTTAAGTCCAGTTCTAAAGTCCACATACAAAATCAGGTAACAAATGACAATCCTAAATTCCAATTCCAAATACCACTTCCAAATTTCAGGTCTAAAATCAAATTCCAAACTCTGCTTCAAAAATCTACTTACAAATTCCACTTCCAAATTCCAGTTCCAAATTCCAGTTCTACATTCCACTTCCAAATTCCAGTTCCAAATTCCAATTCTGCAATCCACTTCCAAATTCCACTTCCAAATTCCACTTCTAAATTCCCATTCCAAATTCCTATTCTAAATATCAATTCTAAATTCCAATTCCAAATTCCAATTCCCAATTCCACTTCCAAATTCCAGTTCTAAATTCCAGTTCTAAATTCCACTTCCAAATTCCAGTTCCAAGTTCCAATTCTACAATCCACTTCCAAATTCCACTTCCAAATTCCACTTCTAAATTCCAATTCCAAATTCCAATTCTAAATTTCAATTCTAAATTCCAATTCCAAATTCCAATTCCAAATTCCACTTCAAAAATGCACTTCCAAATTCAGGTAACAAATTGCAATTCTAAATTTCAGTTCCAAATAGCACTTCCAAATTCCAGTTCTACATTCAAATTTCAATCTCTGCTTCAAAAATCCACTTTCAAGTTCCAGTTCCAAATTCCACTTCCAAATTTCAGTTTTAAATTCTACTTCCTAATTTCACTTCCAAATTCCAGTTCTAAATTCGAATTTTAAACTACACTTCCAAATTACAGTTTGAAATTCCAATTCTAAATTCCACTGCCAAACTCCACTTCCAAATTCCAGTGCTAAATTCAAATTACAAATTCTCCTTCAAAAAATCCACTTCCAAATTCCAATTACAAATTCGACTGACAAATACCACTTTCAACTTTCAGTGCCAAATTCCACTTCTAAATTCCATTTCCACATTCCAGGTCCAAGCTCAAGTTACCAAATGCATTTCTGAAATACACTTACACAATACCCTTCCCAATTCCCCTTCTGATTTCCTTTACCAATTTCTCATACTGTAATTCTCTTCCTCATGTCGCACTTCACCTGCATCCTGAAATTTTGATTCCAGGTTCATATTGCACCTTTTTAATAAAATTCTGCTTTCTAAGTGCCCTTGTCAATTTGTGTTTCACACTCCAATACCAAATGCCGCTTCAAAATTCCAGTTTTAAGGTCCAGTTCTAAATTTCACTTACAAATTCAGGTAACAAATGACAATCCTAAATTCCAATTCCAAATACCACTTCCAAATTTCAGGTCTAAAATCAAATTCCAAACTCTGCTTCAAAAATCTACTTCCAAATTTCAATTCCCAATTCCACTTCCAAATTCCAGTTCGAAATTCCAGTTCTAAATTCCACTTCCAAATTCCAGTTCCAAGTTCCAATTCTGCAATCCACTTCCAAATTCCACTTCCAAATTCCACTTCTAAATTCCCATTCCAAATTCCTATTCTAAATTTCAATTCTAAATTGCAATTCCAAATTCCAATTCCAAATTCGACTTCTAAATTCCATTTTCAAATTCCTGCTGCAACCTCAAGTTACCAAATGCATTTCTGAAATACACTTACACAATCCCCTTCCCAATTCCCCTTCTGATTTCCTTTACCAGTTTCTGATACTGTAATTCTCTTCCACATGTTGCACTTCACCTGCATCCTGAAATTTTGATTTCAGGTTCAAATTGCCCCTTTTTAATAAAATTCTGCTTTCTAAGTGCCCTTGTCAATTTGTGTTTCACACTCCAATACCAAATGCCGCTTCAAAATTCCAGTTTTAAGATCCAGTTCTAAATTTCACTTACAAATTCAGGTAACAAATGACAATCCTAAATTCCAATTCCAAATACCACTTCCAAATTTCAGGTCTAAAATCAAATTCCAAACTCTGCTTCAAAAATCTACTTCCAAATTTCAATTCCAAATTCCACTTCCAAATTCCAGTTCTTAATTCCACTTCCAAATTCCAGTTCCAAATTCCAATTCTACAATCCACTTCCAAATTCCACTTCCAAATTCCACTTCTAAATTCCCATTCCAAATTCCTATTCTAAATATCAATACTAAATTCCAATTCCAAATTCCTATTCCAAATTCCACTTCAAAAATGCACTTCCAAATTCACGTAACAAATTGCAAGTCTAAATTTCAGTTCCAAATAGCACTTCCAAATTCCAGTTACACATTCAAATTTCAATCTCTGCTTCAAAAATCCACTTCCAAGTTCCAGTTCCAAATTCCACTTCCAAATTCCAGTTTTAAATTCCACTTCCTAATTCCACTTCCAAATTCCAGTTGTAAATTCGAATTTTAAACTACACTTCCAAATTCCATTTTGAAATTCCAATTCTAAATTTCACTGCCAAACTCCACTTCCAAATTTCAGTTCTAAATTCAAATTACAAAATCTCCTTCAAAAAATCCACTTCCAAATTCCAATTACAAATTCGACTGACAAATACCACTTCCAACTTTCAGTTCCAGATTCCACTTGTAAATTCCATTTCCAAATTACAGGTCCAAGCTCAAGTTACCAAATGCATTTCTAAAATACACTTACACAATCCCCTTCCCAATTCCCCTTCTGATTTTCTTTACCAATTTCTGATACTGTAATTCTCTTCCACATGTCGCACTTCACCTGCATCCTGAAATTTTGATTCCAGGTTCAAATTGCCCCTTTTTAATAAAATTCTGCTTTCTAAGTGCCCTTGTCAATTTGTGTTTTAAATTCCAATACCAAATTGTGCTCCAAAATTCCAGTTTTAAGGTCCAGTTCTAAAGTCCACTTACAAAATCAGTTAACAAATGACAATCCTAAATTCCATTTCCAAATACCACTTCCAAATTTCAGGTCTAATATCAAATTCCAAACTCTGTTTCAAAAATCTACTTCCAAATTTCAATTCCCAATTCCACTTCCAAATTCCATTTCCAAATTCCAGTTCTAAATTCCACTTCCAAATTCCAGTTCCAAGTTCCAATTCTACAATCCACTTCCAAATTCCACTTCCAAATTCCACTTCTAAATTCCCATTCCAAATTCCTATTCTAAATTTCAATTCTAAATTGCAATTCCAAATTTCAATTCCAAATTCCACTTCTAAATTCCATTTTCAAATTCCTGCTGCAACCTCAAGTTACCAAATCCATTTCTGAAATACACTTACACAATCCCCTTCCCAATTCCCCTTCTGATTTCCTTTACCAGTTTCTGATACTGTAATTCTCTTCCACATGTTGCACTTCACCTGCATCCTGAAATTTTGATTTCAGGTTCAAATTGCCCCTTTTTAATAAAATTCTGCTTTCTAAATGCCCTTGTCAATTTGTGTTTCACACTCCAATACCAAATGCCGCTTCAAAATTCCAGTTTTAAGATCCAGTTCTAAATTTCACTTACAAATTCAGGTAACAAATGACAATCCTAAATTCAAATTCCAAATACCACTTCCAAATTTCAGGTCTAAAATCAAATTCCAAACTCTGCTTCAAAAATCTACTTCCAAATTTCAATTCCAAATTCCACTTCCAAATTCCAGTTCTTAATTCCACTTCCAAATTCCAGATCCAAATTCCAATTCTGCAATCCACTTCCAAATTCCACTTCCAAATTCCACTTCTAAATTCCCATTCCAAATTCCTATTCTAAATATCAATTCTAAATTCCAATTCCAAATTCCTATTCCAAATTCCACTTCAAAAATGCACTTCCAAATTCACGTAACAAATTTCAAGTCTAAATTTCAGTTCCAAATAGCACTTCCAAATTCCAGTTACACATTCAAATTTCAATCTCTGCTTCAAAAATCCACTTCCAAGTTCCAGTTCCAAATTCCACTTCCAAATTCCAGTTTTAAATTCCACTTCCTAATTCCACTTCCAAATTCCAGTTGTAAATTCGAATTTTAAACTACACTTCCAAATTCCATTTTGAAATTCCAATTCTAAATTTCACTGCCAAACTCCACTTCCAAATTTCAGTTCTAAATTCAAATTACAAATTCTCCTTCAAAAAATCCACTTCCAAATTCCAATTACAAATTCGACTGACAAATACCACTTCCAACTTTCAGTTCCAGATTCCACTTGTAAATTCCATTTCCAAATTACAGGTCCAAGCTCAAGTTACCAAATGCATTTCTAAAATACACTTACACAATCCCCTTCCCAATTCCCCTTCTGATTTTCTTTACCAATTTCTGATACTGTAATTCTCTTCCACATGTCGCACTTCACCTGCATCCTGAAATTTTGATTCCAGGTTCAAATTGCCCCTTTTTAATAAAATTCTGCTTTCTAAGTGCCCTTGTCAATTTGTGTTTTAAATTCCAATACCAAATTGTGCTCCAAAATTCCAGTTTTAAGGTCCAGTTCTAAAGTCCACTTACAAAATCAGTTAACAAATGACAATCCTAAATTCCATTTCCAAATACCACTTCCAAATTTCAGGTCTAATATCAAATTCCAAACTCTGCTTCAAAAATCTACTTCCAAATTTCAATTCCCAATTCCACTTCCAAATTCCATTTCCAAATTCCAGTTCTAAATTTCACTTCCAAATTCCAGTTCCAAGTTCCAATTCTACAATCCACTTCCAAATTCCACTTCCAAATTCCACTTCTAAATTCCAATTCCAAATTCCAATTCTAAATTTCAATTCTAAATTCCAATTCCAAATTCCAATTCAAAATTCCACTTCAAAAATGCACTTCCAAATTCACGTAACAAATTGCAATTCTAAATTTCAGTTCCAAATAGCACTTCCAAATTCCAGTTCTACATTCAAATTTCAATCTCTGCTTCAAAAATCCACTTCCAATTTCCAGTTCCAAATTCCACTTCCAAATTCCAGTTTTAAATTCCACTTCCTAATTCCACTTCCAAATTCCAGTTCTGAATTCGAATTTTAAACTACACTTCCAAATTCCAGTTTGAAATTCCAATTCTAAATTCCACTGCCAAACTCCACTTCCAAATTCCAGTTCTAAATTCAAATTACAAATTCTCCTTCAAAAAATCCATTTCCAAATTCCAATTACAAATTCGACTGACAAATACCACTTCCAACTTTCAGTTCCAAATTCCACTTCTAAATTCCATTTCCAAATTCCAGGTCCAAGCTCAAGTTACCAAATGCATTTCTGAAATACACTTACACAATCCCCTTCCCAATTTCCCTTCTGATTTCCTTGACCAATTTCTGATACTGTAATTCTCTTCCACATGTCGCACTTCACCTGCATCCTGAAATTTTGATTCCAGGTTCAAATTGCCCCTTTTTAATAAAATTCTGCTTTCTAAGTACCCTTGCAATTTGTGTTTTAAATTCCAATACCAAATTGTGCTCCAAAATTCCAGTTTTAAGGTCCAGTTCTAAAGTCCACTTACAAAATCAGTTAACAAATGACAATCCTAAATTCCATTTCCAAATACCACTTCCAAATTTCAGGTCTAATATCAAATTCCAAACTCTGCTTCAAAAATCTACTTCCAAATTTCAATTCCCAATTCCACTTCCAAATTCCATTTCCAAATTCCAGTTCTAAATTCCACTTCCAAATTCCAGTTCCAAGTTCCAATTCTACAATCCACTTCCAAATTCCACTTCCAAATTCCACTTCTAAATTCCAATTCCAAATTCCAATTCTAAATTTCAATTCTAAATTCCAATTCCAAATTCCAATTCAAAATTCCACTTCAAAAATGCACTTCCAAATTCACGTAACAAATTGCAATTCTAAATTTCAGTTCCAAATAGCACTTCCAAATTCCAGTTCTACATTCAAATTTCAATCTCTGCTTCAAAAATCCACTTCCAATTTCCAGTTCCAAATTCCACTTCCAAATTCCAGTTTTAAATTCCACTTCCTAATTCCACTTCCAAATTCCAGTTCTAAATTCGAATTTTAAACTACACTTCCAAATTCCAGTTTGAAATTCCAATTCTAAATTCCACTGCCAAACTCCACTTCCAAATTCCAGTTCTAAATTTAAATTACAAATTCTCCTTCAAAAAATCCATTTCCAAATTCCAATTACAAATTCGACTGACAAATACCACTTCCAACTTTCAGTTCCAAATTCCACTTCTAAAATCCATTTCCAAATTCCAGGTCCAAGCTCAAGTTACCAAATGCATTTCTGAAATACACTTACACAATCCCCTTCCCAATTTCCCTTCTGATTTCCTTGACCAATTTCTGATACTGTAATTCTCTTCCACATGTCGCACTTCACCTGCATCCTGAAATTTTGATTCCAGGTTCAAATTGCCCCTTTTTAATAAAATTCTGCTTTCTAAGTACCCTTGCAATTTGTGTTTTAAACTCCAATACCAAATTCTGCTCCAAATTTCCAGTTTTAAGTCCAGTTCTAAAGTCCACATAAAAAATCAGGTAACAAATGACAATCCTAAATTCCAATTCCAAATACCACTTCCAAATTTCAGGTCTAAAATCAAATTCCAAACTCTGCTTCAAAAATCTACTTCCAAATTCCAATTCCAAATTCCACTTCCAAATTCCAGTTCTACATTCCACTTCCAAATTCCAGTTCCAAATTCCAATTCTGCAATCCACTTCCAAATTCCACTTCCAAATTCCACTTCTAAATTCCCATTCCAAATTCCTATTCTAAATATCAATTCTAAATTCCAAT
Organism: Notamacropus eugenii; assembly: GCF_028372415.1. Classification (NCBI taxonomy): domain Eukaryota; kingdom Metazoa; phylum Chordata; class Mammalia; order Diprotodontia; family Macropodidae; genus Notamacropus; species Notamacropus eugenii. The sequence goes on from NW_027325134.1 coordinate 135,189, forward strand.
TCCAAATTGCAATTCCAAATTCCACTTCAAAAATGCACTTCCAAATTCACGTAACAAATTGCAATTCTAAATTTCAGTTCCAAATAGCACTTCCAAATTCCAGTTCTGCATTCAAATTTCAATCTCTGCTTCAAAAATCCACTTCCAATTTTCAGTTCCAAATTCCACTTCCAAATTCCAGTTTTAAATTCCACTTCCTAATTCCACTTCCAAATTCCAGTTGTAAATTCGAATTTTAAACTACACTTCCAAATTCCAGTTGGAAATTCCAATTCTAAATTCCACTGCCAAACTCCACTTCCAAATTCCAGTTCTAAATTCAAATTACAAATTCTCCTTCAAAAAATCCACTTCCAAATTCCAATTACAAATTCGACTGACAAATACCACTTCCAACTTTCAGTTCCAAATTCCACTTCTAAATTCCATTTCCAAATTCCAGGTCCAAGCTCAAGTTACCAAATGCATTTCTGAAATACACTTACACAATCCCCTTCCCAATTTCCCTTCTGATTTCCTTTACCAATTTCTGATACTGTAATTCTCTTCCACATGTCGCACTTCACCTGCATCCTGAAATTTTGATTCCAGGTTCAAATTGCCCCTTTTTAATAAAATTCTGCTTTCTAAGTACCCTTGCAATTTGTGTTTTAAACTCCAATACCAAATTCTGCTCCAAATTTCCAGTTTTAAGTCCAGTTCTAAAGTCCACATACAAAATCAGGTAACAAATGACAATCCTAAATTCCAATTCCAAATACCACTTCCAAATTTCAGGTCTAAAATCAAATTCCAAACTCTGCTTCAAAAATCTACTTACAAATTCCACTTCCAAATTCCAGTTCCAAATTCCAGTTCTACATTCCACTTCCAAATTCCAGTTCCAAATTCCAATTCTGCAATCCACTTCCAAATTCCACTTCCAAATTCCACTTCTAAATTCCCATTCCAAATTCCTATTCTAAATATCAATTCTAAATTCCAATTCCAAATTCCAATTCCCAATTCCACTTCCAAATTCCAGTTCTAAATTCCAGTTCTAAATTCCACTTCCAAATTCCAGTTCCAAGTTCCAATTCTACAATCCACTTCCAAATTCCACTTCCAAATTCCACTTCTAAATTCCAATTCCAAATTCCAATTCTAAATTTCAATTCTAAATTCCAATTCCAAATTCCAATTCCAAATTCCACTTCAAAAATGCACTTCCAAATTCAGGTAACAAATTGCAATTCTAAATTTCAGTTCCAAATAGCACTTCCAAATTCCAGTTCTACATTCAAATTTCAATCTCTGCTTCAAAAATCCACTTTCAAGTTCCAGTTCCAAATTCCACTTCCAAATTCCAGTTTTAAATTCTACTTCCTAATTTCACTTCCAAATTCCAGTTCTAAATTCGAATTTTAAACTACACTTCCAAATTACAGTTTGAAATTCCAATTCTAAATTCCACTGCCAAACTCCACTTCCAAATTCCAGTGCTAAATTCAAATTACAAATTCTCCTTCAAAAAATCCACTTCCAAATTCCAATTACAAATTCGACTGACAAATACCACTTTCAACTTTCAGTGCCAAATTCCACTTCTAAATTCCATTTCCACATTCCAGGTCCAAGCTCAAGTTACCAAATGCATTTCTGAAATACACTTACACAATACCCTTCCCAATTCCCCTTCTGATTTCCTTTACCAATTTCTCATACTGTAATTCTCTTCCTCATGTCGCACTTCACCTGCATCCTGAAATTTTGATTCCAGGTTCATATTGCAAGTTTTTAATAAAATTCTGCTTTCTAAGTGCCCTTGTCAATTTGTGTTTCACACTCCAATACCAAATGCCGCTTCAAAATTCCAGTTTTAAGGTCCAGTTCTAAATTTCACTTACAAATTCAGGTAACAAATGACAATCCTAAATTCCAATTCCAAATACCACTTACAAATTTCAGGTCTAAAATCAAATTCCAAACTCTCCTTCAAAAATCTACTTCCAAATTTCAATTCCAAATTCCACTTCCAAATTCCATTTCCAAATTCCAGTTCTAAATTCCACTTCCAAATTCCAGTTCCAAGTTCCAATTCTACAATCCACTTCCAAATTCCACTTCCAAATTCCACTTCTAAATTCCAATTCCAAATTCCAATTCTAAATTTCAATTCTAAATTCCAATTCAAAATTCCAATTCAAAATTCCACTTCAAAAATGCACTTCCAAATTCACGTAACAAATTGCAATTCTAAATTTCAGTTCCAAATAGCACTTCCAAATTCCAGTTCTACATTCAAATTTCAATCTCTGCTTCAAAAATCCACTTCCAATTTCCAGTTCCAAATTCCACTTCCAAATTCCAGTTTTAAATTCCACTTCCTAATTCCACTTCCAAATTCCAGTTCTAAATTCGAATTTTAAACTACACTTCCAAATTCCAGTTTGAAATTCCAATTCTAAATTCCACTGCCAAACTCCACTTCCAAATTCCAGTTCTAAATTTAAATTACAAATTCTCCTTCAAAAAATCCATTTCCAAATTCCAATTACAAATTCGACTGACAAATACCACTTCCAACTTTCAGTTCCAAATTCCACTTCTAAAATCCATTTCCAAATTCCAGGTCCAAGCTCAAGTTACCAAATGCATTTCTGAAATACACTTACACAATCCCCTTCCCAATTTCCCTTCTGATTTCCTTGACCAATTTCTGATACTGTAATTCTCTTCCACATGTCGCACTTCACCTGCATCCTGAAATTTTGATTCCAGGTTCAAATTGCCCCTTTTTAATAAAATTCTGCTTTCTAAGTACCCTTGCAATTTGTGTTTTAAACTCCAATACCAAATTCTGCTCCAAATTTCCAGTTTTAAGTCCAGTTCTAAAGTCCACATACAAAATCAGGTAACAAATGACAATCCTAAATTCAAATTCCAAATACCACTTCCAAATTTCAGGTCTAAAATCAAATTCCAAACTCTGCTTCAAAAATCTACTTCCAAATTCCAATTCCAAATTCCACTTCCAAATTCCAGTTCTACATTCCACTTCCAAATTCCAGTTCCAAATTCCAATTCTGCAATCCACTTCCAAATTCCACTTCCAAATTCCACTTCTAAATTCCCATTCCAAATTCCTATTCTAAATATCAATTCTAAATTCCAATTCCAAATTGCAATTCCAAATTCCACTTCAAAAATGCACTTCCAAATTCACGTAACAAATTGCAATTCTAAATTTCAGTTCCAAATAGCACTTCCAAATTCCAGTTCTGCATTCAAATTTCAATCTCTGCTTCAAAAATCCACTTCCAATTTCCAGTTCCAAATTCCACTTCCAAATTCCAGTTTTAAATTCCACTTCCTAATTCCACTTCCAAATTCCAGTTGTAAATTCGAATTTTAAACTACACTTCCAAATTCCAGTTTGAAATTCCAATTCTAAATTCCACTGCCAAACTCCACTTCCAAATTCCAGTTCTAAATTCAAATTACAAATTCTCCTTCAAAAAATCCACTTCCAAATTCCAATTACAAATTCGACTGACAAATACCACTTCCAACTTTCAGTTCCAAATTCCACTTCTAAATTCCATTTCCAAATTCCAGGTCCAAGCTCAAGTTACCAAATGCATTTCTGAAATACACTTACACAATCCCCTTCCCAATTTCCCTTCTGATTTCCTTTACCAATTTCTGATACTGTAATTCTCTTCCACATGTCGCACTTCACCTGCATCCTGAAATTTTGATTCCAGGTTCAAATTGCCCCTTTTTAATAAAATTCTGCTTTCTAAGTACCCTTGCAATTTGTGTTTTAAACTCCAATACCAAATTCTGCTCCAAATTTCCAGTTTTAAGTCCAGTTCTAAAGTCCACATACAAAATCAGGTAACAAATGACAATCCTAAATTCCAATTCCAAATACCACTTCCAAATTTCAGGTCTAAAATCAAATTCCAAACTCTGCTTCAAAAATCTACTTACAAATTCCACTTCCAAATTCCAGTTCCAAATTCCAGTTCTACATTCCACTTCCAAATTCCAGTTCCAAATTCCAATTCTGCAATCCACTTCCAAATTCCACTTCCAAATTCCACTTCTAAATTCCCATTCCAAATTCCTATTCTAAATATCAATTCTAAATTCCAATTCCAAATTCCAATTCCCAATTCCACTTCCAAATTCCAGTTCTAAATTCCAGTTCTAAATTCCACTTCCAAATTCCAGTTCCAAGTTCCAATTCTACAATCCACTTCCAAATTCCACTTCCAAATTCCACTTCTAAATTCCAATTCCAAATTCCAATTCTAAATTTCAATTCTAAATTCCAATTCCAAATTCCAATTCCAAATTCCACTTCAAAAATGCACTTCCAAATTCAGGTAACAAATTGCAATTCTAAATTTCAGTTCCAAATAGCACTTCCAAATTCCAGTTCTACATTCAAATTTCAATCTCTGCTTCAAAAATCCACTTTCAAGTTCCAGTTCCAAATTCCACTTCCAAATTCCAGTTTTAAATTCTACTTCCTAATTTCACTTCCAAATTCCAGTTCTAAATTCGAATTTTAAACTACACTTCCAAATTACAGTTTGAAATTCCAATTCTAAATTCCACTGCCAAACTCCACTTCCAAATTCCAGTGCTAAATTCAAATTACAAATTCTCCTTCAAAAAATCCACTTCCAAATTCCAATTACAAATTCGACTGACAAATACCACTTTCAACTTTCAGTGCCAAATTCCACTTCTAAATTCCATTTCCACATTCCAGGTCCAAGCTCAAGTTACCAAATGCATTTCTGAAATACACTTACACAATACCCTTCCCAATTCCCCTTCTGATTTCCTTTACCAATTTCTCATACTGTAATTCTCTTCCTCATGTCGCACTTCACCTGCATCCTGAAATTTTGATTCCAGGTTCATATTGCACCTTTTTAATAAAATTCTGCTTTCTAAGTGCCCTTGTCAATTTGTGTTTCACACTCCAATACCAAATGCCGCTTCAAAATTCCAGTTTTAAGATCCAGTTCTAAATTTCACTTACAAATTCAGGTAACAAATGACAATCCTAAATTCCAATTCCAAATACCACTTCCAAATTTCAGGTCTAAAATCAAATTCCAAACTCTGCTTCAAAAATCTACTTCCAAATTTCAATTCCAAATTCCACTTCCAAATTCCAGTTCTTAATTCCACTTCCAAATTCCAGTTCCAAATTCCAATTCTGCAATCCACTTCCAAATTCCACTTCCAAATTCCACTTCTAAATTCCCATTCCAAATTCCTATTCTAAATATCAATTCTAAATTCCAATTCCAAATTCCTATTCCAAATTCCACTTCAAAAATGCACTTCCAAATTCACGTAACAAATTGCAAGTCTAAATTTCAGTTCCAAATAGCACTTCCAAATTCCAGTTACACATTCAAATTTCAATCTCTGCTTCAAAAATCCACTTCCAAGTTCCAGTTCCAAATTCCACTTCCAAATTCCAGTTTTAAATTCCACTTCCTAATTCCACTTCCAAATTCCAGTTGTAAATTCGAATTTTAAACTACACTTCCAAATTCCATTTTGAAATTCCAATTCTAAATTTCACTGCCAAACTCCACTTCCAAATTTCAGTTCTAAATTCAAATTACAAATTCTCCTTCAAAAAATCCACTTCCAAATTCCAATTACAAATTCGACTGACAAATACCACTTCCAACTTTCAGTTCCAGATTCCACTTGTAAATTCCATTTCCAAATTACAGGTCCAAGCTCAAGTTACCAAATGCATTTCTAAAATACACTTACACAATCCCCTTCCCAATTCCCCTTCTGATTTCCTTTACCAGTTTCTGATACTGTAATTCTCTTCCACATGTTGCACTTCACCTGCATCCTGAAATTTTGATTTCAGGTTCAAATTGCCGCTTTTTAATAAAATTCTGCTTTCTAAGTGCCCTTGTCAATTTGTGTTTCACACTCCAATACCAAATGCCGCTTCAAAATTCCAGTTTTAAGATCCAGTTCTAAATTTCACTTACAAATTCAGGTAACAAATGACAATCCTAAATTCCAATTCCAAATACCACTTCCAAATTTCAGGTCTAAAATCAAATTCCAAACTCTGCTTCAAAAATCTACTTCCAAATTTCATTTCCAAATTCCACTTCCAAATTCCAGTTCTTAATTCCACTTCCAAATTCCAGTTCCAAATTCCAATTCTGCAATCCACTTCCAAATTCCACTTCCAAATTCCACTTCTAAATTCCCATTCCAAATTCCTATTCTAAATTTCAATTCTAAATTCCAATTCCAAATTCCAATTCCAAATTCCACTTCAAAAATGCACTTCCAAATTCAGGTAACAAATTGCAATTCTAAATTTCAGTTCCAAATAGCACTTCCAAATTCCAGTTCTACATTCAAATTTCAATCTCTGCTTCAAAAATCCACTTTCAAGTTCCAGTTCCAAATTCCACTTCCAAATTCCAGTTTTAAATTCCACTTCCTGATTCCACTTCCAAATTCCAGTTCTAAATTCGAATTTTAAACTACACTTCCAAATTACAGTTTGAAATTCCAATTCTAAATTCCACTGCCAAACTCCACTTCCAAATTCCAGTGCTAAATTCAAATTACAAATTCTCCTTCAAAAAATCCACTTCCAAATTCCAATTACAAATTCGACTGACAAATACCACTTTAAACTTTCAGTGCCAAATTCCACTTCTAAATTCCATTTCCACATTCCAGGTCCAAGCTCAAGTTACCAAATGCATTTCTGAAATACACTTACACAATACCCTTCCCAATTCCCCTTCTGATTTCCTTTACCAATTTCTCATACTGTAATTCTCTTCCTCATGTCGCACTTCACCTGCATCCTGAAATTTTGATTCCAGGTTCATATTGCACCTTTTTAATAAAATTCTGCTTTCTAAGTGCCCTTGTCAATTTGTGTTTCACACTCCAATACCAAATGCCGCTTCAAAATTCCAGTTTTAAGATCCAGTTCTAAATTTCACTTACAAATTCAGGTAACAAATGACAATCCTAAATTCCAATTCCAAATACCACTTCCAAATTTCAGGTCTAAAATCAAATTCCAAACTCTGCTTCAAAAATCTACTTCCAAATTTCAATTCCAAATTCCACTTCCAAATTCCAGTTCTTAATTCCACTTCCAAATTCCAGTTCCAAATTCCAATTCTGCAATCCACTTCCAAATTCCACTTCCAAATTCCACTTCTAAATTCCCATTCCAAATTCCTATTCTAAATATCAATTCTAAATTCCAATTCCAAATTCCTATTCCAAATTCCACTTCAAAAATGCACTTCCAAATTCACGTAACAAATTGCAAGTCTAAATTTCAGTTCCAAATAGCACTTCCAAATTCCAGTTACACATTCAAATTTCAATCTCTGCTTCAAAAATCCACTTCCAAGTTCCAGTTCCAAATTCCACTTCCAAATTCCAGTTTTAAATTCCACTTCCTAATTCCACTTCCAAATTCCAGTTGTAAATTCGAATTTTAAACTACACTTCCAAATTCCATTTTGAAATTCCAATTCTAAATTTCACTGCCAAACTCCACTTCCAAATTTCAGTTCTAAATTCAAATTACAAATTCTCCTTCAAAAAATCCACTTCCAAATTCCAATTACAAATTCGACTGACAAATACCACTTCCAACTTTCAGTTCCAGATTCCACTTGTAAATTCCATTTCCAAATTACAGGTCCAAGCTCAAGTTACCAAATGCATTTCTAAAATACACTTACACAATCCCCTTCCCAATTCCCCTTCTGATTTCCTTTACCAGTTTCTGATACTGTAATTCTCTTCCACATGTTGCACTTCACCTGCATCCTGAAATTTTGATTTCAGGTTCAAATTGCCGCTTTTTAATAAAATTCTGCTTTCTAAGTGCCCTTGTCAATTTGTGTTTCACACTCCAATACCAAATGCCGCTTCAAAATTCCAGTTTTAAGATCCAGTTCTAAATTTCACTTACAAATTCAGGTAACAAATGACAATCCTAAATTCCAATTCCAAATACCACTTCCAAATTTCAGGTCTAAAATCAAATTCCAAACTCTGCTTCAAAAATCTACTTCCAAATTTCAATTCCAAATTCCACTTCCAAATTCCAGTTCTTAATTCCACTTCCAAATTCCAGTTCCAAATTCCAATTCTGCAATCCACTTCCAAATTCCACTTCCAAATTCCACTTCTAAATTCCCATTCCAAATTCCTATTCTAAATATCAATTCTAAATTCCAATTCCAAATTCCTATTCCAAATTCCACTTCAAAAATGCACTTCCAAATTCACGTAACAAATTGCAAGTCTAAATTTCAGTTCCAAATAGCACTTCCAAATTCCAGTTACACATTCAAATTTCAATCTCTGCTTCAAAAATCCACTTTCAAGTTCCAGTTCCAAATTCCACTTCCAAATTCCAGTTTTAAATTCTACTTCCTAATTTCACTTCCAAATTCCAGTTCTAAATTCGAATTTTAAACTACACTTCCAAATTACAGTTTGAAATTCCAATTCTAAATTCCACTGCCAAACTCCACTTCCAAATTCCAGTGCTAAATTCAAATTACAAATTCTCCTTCAAAAAATCCACTTCCAAATTCCAATTACAAATTCGACTGACAAATACCACTTTAAACTTTCAGTGCCAAATTCCACTTCTAAATTCCATTTCCACATTCCAGGTCCAAGCTCAAGTTACCAAATGCATTTCTGAAATACACTTACACAATACCCTTCCCAATTCCCCTTCTGATTTCCTTTACCAATTTCTCATACTGTAATTCTCTTCCTCATGTCGCACTTCACCTGCATCCTGAAATTTTGATTCCAGGTTCATATTGCACCTTTTTAATAAAATTCTGCTTTCTAAGTGCCCTTGTCAATTTGTGTTTCACACTCCAATACCAAATGCCGCTTCAAAATTCCAGTTTTAAGATCCAGTTCTAAATTTCACTTACAAATTCAGGTAACAAATGACAATCCTAAATTCCAATTCCAAATACCACTTCCAAATTTCAGGTCTAAAATCAAATTCCAAACTCTGCTTCAAAAATCTACTTCCAAATTTCAATTCCAAATTCCACTTCCAAATTCCAGTTCTTAATTCCACTTCCAAATTCCAGTTCCAAATTCCAATTCTGCAATCCACTTCCAAATTCCACTTCCAAATTCCACTTCTAAATTCCCATTCCAAATTCCTATTCTAAATATCAATTCTAAATTCCAATTCCAAATTCCTATTCCAAATTCCACTTCAAAAATGCACTTCCAAATTCACGTAACAAATTGCAAGTCTAAATTTCAGTTCCAAATAGCACTTCCAAATTCCAGTTACACATTCAAATTTCAATCTCTGCTTCAAAAATCCACTTCCAAGTTCCAGTTCCAAATTCCACTTCCAAATTCCAGTTTTAAATTCCACTTCCTAATTCCACTTCCAAATTCCAGTTGTAAATTCGAATTTTAAACTACACTTCCAAATTCCATTTTGAAATTCCAATTCTAAATTTCACTGCCAAACTCCACTTCCAAATTTCAGTTCTAAATTCAAATTACAAATTCTCCTTCAAAAAATCCACTTCCAAATTCCAATTACAAATTCGACTGACAAATACCACTTCCAACTTTCAGTTCCAGATTCCACTTGTAAATTCCATTTCCACATTCCAGGTCCAAGCTCAAGTTACCAAATGCATTTCTGAAATACACTTACACAATACCCTTCCCAATTCCCCTTCTGATTTCCTTTACCAATTTCTCATACTGTAATTCTCTTCCTCATGTCGCACTTCACCTGCATCCTGAAATTTTGATTCCAGGTTCAAATTGCCCCTTTTTAATAAAATTCTGCTTTCTAAGTGCCCTTGTCAATTTGTGTTTCACACTCCAATACCAAATGCCGCTTCAAAATTCCAGTTTTAAGGTCCAGTTCTAAATTTCACTTACAAATTCAGGTAACAAATGACAATCCTAAATTCAAATTCCAAATACCACTTCCAAATTTCAGGTCTAAAATCAAATTCCAAACTCTGCTTCAAAAATCTACTTCCAAATTTCAATTCCCAATTCCACTTCCAAATTCCAGTTCGAAATTCCAGTTCTAAATTCCACTTCCAAATTCCAGTTCCAAGTTCCAATTCTGCAATCCACTTCCAAATTCCACTTCCAAATTCCACTTCTAAATTCCCATTCCAAATTCCTATTCTAAATTTCAATTCTAAATTGCAATTCCAAATTCCAATTCCAAATTCCACTTCTAAATTCCATTTTCAAATTCCTGCTGCAACCTCAAGTTACCAAATGCATTTCTGAAATACACTTACACAATCCCCTTCCCAATTCCCCTTCTGATTTCCTTTACCAGTTTCTGATACTGTAATTCTCTTCCACATGTTGCACTTCACCTGCATCCTGAAATTTTGATTTCAGGTTCAAATTGCCCCTTTTTAATAAAATTCTGCTTTCTAAGTGCCCTTGTCAATTTGTGTTTCACACTCCAATACCAAATGCCGCTTCAAAATTCCAGTTTTAAGATCCAGTTCTAAATTTCACTTACAAATTCAGGTAACAAATGACAATCCTAAATTCCAATTCCAAATACCACTTCCAAATTTCAGGTCTAAAATCAAATTCCAAACTCTGCTTCAAAAATCTACTTCCAAATTTCAATTCCAAATTCCACTTCCAAATTCCAGTTCTTAATTCCACTTCCAAATTCCAGTTCCAAATTCCAATTCTGCAATCCACTTCCAAATTCCACTTCCAAATTCCACTTCTAAATTCCCATTCCAAATTCCTATTCTAAATATCAATTCTAAATTCCAATTCCAAATTCCTATTCCAAATTCCACTTCAAAAATGCACTTCCAAATTCACGTAACAAATTGCAAGTCTAAATTTCAGTTCCAAATTCCACTTCCAAATTCCAGTTTTAAATTCCACTTCCTAATTCCACTTCCAAATTCCAGTTGTAAATTCGAATTTTAAACTACACTTCCAAATTCCATTTTGAAATTCCAATTCTAAATTCCACTGCCAAACTCCACTTCCAAATTCCAGTGCTAAATTCAAATTACAAATTCTCCTTCAAAAAATCCACTTCCAAATTCCAATTACAAATTCGACTGACAAATACCACTTTCAACTTTCAGTGCCAAATTCCACTTCTAAATTCCATTTCCACATTCCAGGTCCAAGCTCAAGTTACCAAATGCATTTCTGAAATACACTTACACAATACCCTTCCCAATTCCCCTTCTGATTTCCTTTACCAATTTCTCATACTGTAATTCTCTTCCTCATGTCGCACTTCACCTGCATCCTGAAATTTTGATTCCAGGTTCAAATTGCCCCTTTTTAATAAAATTCTGCTTTCTAAGTGCCCTTGTCAATTTGTGTTTCACACTCCAATACCAAATGCCGCTTCAAAATTCCAGTTTTAAGGTCCAGTTCTAAATTTCACTTACAAATTCAGGTAACAAATGACAATCCTAAATTCAAATTCCAAATACCACTTCCAAATTTCAGGTCTAAAATCAAATTCCAAACTCTGCTTCAAAAATCTACTTCCAAATTTCAATTCCCAATTCCACTTCCAAATTCCAGTTCGAAATTCCAGTTCTAAATTCCACTTCCAAATTCCAGTTCCAAGTTCCAATTCTGCAATCCACTTCCAAATTCCACTTCCAAATTCCACTTCTAAATTCCCATTCCAAATTCCTATTCTAAATTTCAATTCTAAATTGCAATTCCAAATTCCAATTCCAAATTCCACTTCTAAATTCCATTTTCAAATTCCTGCTGCAACCTCAAGTTACCAAATGCATTTCTGAAATACACTTACACAATCCCCTTCCCAATTCCCCTTCTGATTTCCTTTACCAGTTTCTGATACTGTAATTCTCTTCCACATGTTGCACTTCACCTGCATCCTGAAATTTTGATTTCAGGTTCAAATTGCCCCTTTTTAATAAAATTCTGCTTTCTAAGTGCCCTTGTCAATTTGTGTTTCACACTCCAATACCAAATGCCGCTTCAAAATTCCAGTTTTAAGATCCAGTTCTAAATTTCACTTACAAATTCAGGTAACAAATGACAATCCTAAATTCCAATTCCAAATACCACTTCCAAATTTCAGGTCTAAAATCAAATTCCAAACTCTGCTTCAAAAATCTACTTCCAAATTTCAATTCCAAATTCCACTTCCAAATTCCAGTTCTTAATTCCACTTCCAAATTCCAGTTCCAAATTCCAATTCTGCAATCCACTTCCAAATTCCACTTCCAAATTCCACTTCTAAATTCCCATTCCAAATTCCTATTCTAAATATCAATTCTAAATTCCAATTCCAAATTCCTATTCCAAATTCCACTTCAAAAATGCACTTCCAAATTCACGTAACAAATTGCAAGTCTAAATTTCAGTTCCAAATAGCACTTCCAAATTCCAGTTACACATTCAAATTTCAATCTCTGCTTCAAAAATCCACTTCCAAGTTCCAGTTCCAAATTCCACTTCCAAATTCCAGTTTTAAATTCCACTTCCTAATTCCACTTCCAAATTCCAGTTGTAAATTCGAATTTTAAACTACACTTCCAAATTCCATTTTGAAATTCCAATTCTAAATTTCACTGCCAAACTCCACTTCCAAATTTCAGTTCTAAATTCAAATTACAAATTCTCCTTCAAAAAATCCACTTCCAAATTCCAATTACAAATTCGACTGACAAATACCACTTCCAACTTTCAGTTCCAGATTCCACTTGTAAATTCCATTTCCAAATTACAGGTCCAAGCTCAAGTTACCAAATGCATTTCTAAAATACACTTACACAATCCCCTTCCCAATTCCCCTTCTGATTTCCTTTACCAGTTTCTGATACTGTAATTCTCTTCCACATGTTGCACTTCACCTGCATCCTGAAATTTTGATTTCAGGTTCAAATTGCCGCTTTTTAATAAAATTCTGCTTTCTAAGTGCCCTTGTCAATTTGTGTTTCACACTCCAATACCAAATGCCGCTTCAAAATTCCAGTTTTAAGATCCAGTTCTAAATTTCACTTACAAATTCAGGTAACAAATGACAATCCTAAATTCCAATTCCAAATACCACTTCCAAATTTCAGGTCTAAAATCAAATTCCAAACTCTGCTTCAAAAATCTACTTCCAAATTTCAATTCCAAATTCCACTTCCAAATTCCAGTTCTTAATTCCACTTCCAAATTCCAGTTCCAAATTCCAATTCTGCAATCCACTTCCAAATTCCACTTCCAAATTCCACTTCTAAATTCCCATTCCAAATTCCTATTCTAAATATCAATTCTAAATTCCAATTCCAAATTCCTATTCCAAATTCCACTTCAAAAATGCACTTCCAAATTCACGTAACAAATTGCAAGTCTAAATTTCAGTTCCAAATAGCACTTCCAAATTCCAGTTACACATTCAAATTTCAATCTCTGCTTCAAAAATCCACTTCCAAGTTCCAGTTCCAAATTCCACTTCCAAATTCCAGTTTTAAATTCCACTTCCTAATTCCACTTCCAAATTCCAGTTGTAAATTCGAATTTTAAACTACACTTCCAAATTCCATTTTGAAATTCCAATTCTAAATTTCACTGCCAAACTCCACTTCCAAATTCCAGTGCTAAATTCAAATTACAAATTCTCCTTCAAAAAATCCACTTCCAAATTCCAATTACAAATTCGACTGACAAATACCACTTTCAACTTTCAGTGCCAAATTCCACTTCTAAATTCCATTTCCACATTCCAGGTCCAAGCTCAAGTTACCAAATGCATTTCTGAAATACACTTACACAATACCCTTCCCAATTCCCCTTCTGATTTCCTTTACCAATTTCTCATACTGTAATTCTCTTCCTCATGTCGCACTTCACCTGCATCCTGAAATTTTGATTCCAGGTTCAAATTGCCCCTTTTTAATAAAATTCTGCTTTCTAAGTGCCCTTGTCAATTTGTGTTTCACACTCCAATACCAAATGCCGCTTCAAAATTCCAGTTTTAAGGTCCAGTTCTAAATTTCACTTACAAATTCAGGTAACAAATGACAATCCTAAATTCCAATTCCAAATACCACTTCCAAATTTCAGGTCTAAAATCAAATTCCAAACTCTGCTTCAAAAATCTACTTCCAAATTTCAATTCCCAATTCCACTTCCAAATTCCAGTTCGAAATTCCAGTTCTAAATTCCACTTCCAAATTCCAGTTCCAAGTTCCAATTCTGCAATCCACTTCCAAATTCCACTTCCAAATTCCACTTCTAAATTCCCATTCCAAATTCCTATTCTAAATTTCAATTCTAAATTGCAATTCCAAATTCCAATTCCAAATTCCACTTCTAAATTCCATTTTCAAATTCCTGCTGCAACCTCAAGTTACCAAATGCATTTCTGAAATACACTTACACAATCCCCTTCCCAATTCCCCTTCTGATTTCCTTTACCAGTTTCTGATACTGTAATTCTCTTCCACATGTTGCACTTCACCTGCATCCTGAAATTTTGATTTCAGGTTCAAATTGCCCCTTTTTAATAAAATTCTGCTTTCTAAGTGCCCTTGTCAATTTGTGTTTCACACTCCAATACCAAATGCCGCTTCAAAATTCCAGTTTTAAGATCCAGTTCTAAATTTCACTTACAAATTCAGGTAACAAATGACAATCCTAAATTCCAATTCCAAATACCACTTCCAAATTTCAGGTCTAAAATCAAATTCCAAACTCTGCTTCAAAAATCTACTTCCAAATTTCAATTCCAAATTCCACTTCCAAATTCCAGTTCTTAATTCCACTTCCAAATTCCAGTTCCAAATTCCAATTCTGCAATCCACTTCCAAATTCCACTTCCAAATTCCACTTCTAAATTCCCATTCCAAATTCCTATTCTAAATATCAATTCTAAATTCCAATTCCAAATTCCTATTCCAAATTCCACTTCAAAAATGCACTTCCAAATTCACGTAACAAATTGCAAGTCTAAATTTCAGTTCCAAATAGCACTTCCAAATTCCAGTTACACATTCAAATTTCAATCTCTGCTTCAAAAATCCACTTCCAAGTTCCAGTTCCAAATTCCACTTCCAAATTCCAGTTTTAAATTCCACTTCCTAATTCCACTTCCAAATTCCAGTTGTAAATTCGAATTTTAAACTACACTTCCAAATTCCATTTTGAAATTCCAATTCTAAATTTCACTGCCAAACTCCACTTCCAAATTTCAGTTCTAAATTCAAATTACAAATTCTCCTTCAAAAAATCCACTTCCAAATTCCAATTACAAATTCGACTGACAAATACCACTTCCAACTTTCAGTTCCAGATTCCACTTGTAAATTCCATTTCCAAATTACAGGTCCAAGCTCAAGTTACCAAATGCATTTCTAAAATACACTTACACAATCCCCTTCCCAATTCCCCTTCTGATTTCCTTTACCAGTTTCTGATACTGTAATTCTCTTCCACATGTTGCACTTCACCTGCATCCTGAAATTTTGATTTCAGGTTCAAATTGCCGCTTTTTAATAAAATTCTGCTTTCTAAGTGCCCTTGTCAATTTGTGTTTCACACTCCAATACCAAATGCCGCTTCAAAATTCCAGTTTTAAGATCCAGTTCTAAATTTCACTTACAAATTCAGGTAACAAATGACAATCCTAAATTCCAATTCCAAATACCACTTCCAAATTTCAGGTCTAAAATCAAATTCCAAACTCTGCTTCAAAAATCTACTTCCAAATTTCATTTCCAAATTCCACTTCCAAATTCCAGTTCTTAATTCCACTTCCAAATTCCAGTTCCAAATTCCAATTCTGCAATCCACTTCCAAATTCCACTTCCAAATTCCACTTCTAAATTCCCATTCCAAATTCCTATTCTAAATATCAATTCTAAATTCCAATTCCAAATTCCTATTCCAAATTCCACTTCAAAAATGCACTTCCAAATTCACGTAACAAATTGCAAGTCTAAATTTCAGTTCCAAATAGCACTTCCAAATTCCAGTTACACATTCAAATTTCAATCTCTGCTTCAAAAATCCACTTCCAAGTTCCAGTTCCAAATTCCACTTCCAAATTCCAGTTTTAAATTCCACTTCCTAATTCCACTTCCAAATTCCAGTTGTAAATTCGAATTTTAAACTACACTTCCAAATTCCATTTTGAAATTCCAATTCTAAATTTCACTGCCAAACTCCACTTCCAAATTTCAGTTCTAAATTCAAATTACAAATTCTCCTTCAAAAAATCCACGTCCAAATTCCAATTACAAATTCGACTGACAAATACCACTTCCAACTTTCAGTTCCAGATTCCACTTGTAAATTCCATTTCCAAATTACAGGTCCAAGCTCACGTTACCAAATGCATTTCTAAAATACACTTACACAATCCCCTTCCCAATTCCCCTTCTGATTTTCTTTACCAATTTCTGATACTGTAATTCTCTTCCACATGTCGCACTTCACCTGCATCCTGAAATTTTGATTCCAGGTTCAAATTGCCCCTTTTTAATAAAATTCTGCTTTCTAAGTGCCCTTGTCAATTTGTGTTTTAAATTCCAATACCAAATTGTGCTCCAAAATTCCAGTTTTAAGGTCCAGTTCTAAAGTCCACTTACAAAATCAGTTAACAAATGACAATCCTAAATTCCATTTCCAAATACCACTTCCAAATTTCAGGTCTAATATCAAATTCCAAACTCTGTTTCAAAAATCTACTTCCAAATTTCAATTCCCAATTCCACTTCCAAATTCCATTTCCAAATTCCAGTTCTAAATTCCACTTCCAAATTCCAGTTCCATGTTCCAATTCTACAATCCACTTCCAAATTCCACTTCCAAATTCCACTTCTAAATTCCAATTCCAAATTCCAATTCTAAATTTCAATTCTAAATTCCAATTCCAAATTCCAATTCCAAATGCCACTTCAAAAATGCACTTCCAAATTCACGTAACAAATTGCAATTCTAAATTTCAGTTCCAAATAGCACTTCCAAATTCCAGTTCTACATTCAAATTTCAATCTCTGCTTCAAAAATCCACTTCCAATTTCCAGTTCCAAATTCCACTTCCAAATTCCAGTTTTAAATTCCACTTCCTAATTCCACTTCCAAATTCCAGTTCTAAATTCGAATTTTAAACTACACTTCCAAATTCCAGTTTGAAATTCCAATTCTAAATTCCACTGCAAAACTCCACTTCCAAATTCCAGTTCTAAATTCAAATTACAAATTCTCCTTCAAAAAATCCATTTCCAAATTCCAATTACAAATTCGACTGACAAATACCACTTCCAACTTTCAGTTCCAAATTCCACTTCTAAATTCCATTTCCAAATTCCAGGTCCAAGCTCAAGTTACCAAATGCATTTCTGAAATACACTTACACAATCCCCTTCCCAATTTCCCTTCTGATTTCCTTTACCAATTTCTGATACTGTAATTCTCTTCCACATGTCGCACTTCACCTGCATCCTGAAATTTTGATTCCAGGTTCAAATTGCCCCTTTTTAATAAAATTCTGCTTTCTAAGTACCCTTGCAATTTGTGTTTTAAACTCCAATACCAAATTCTGCTCCAAATTTCCAGTTTTAAGTCCAGTTCTAAAGTCCACATAAAAAATCAGGTAACAAATGACAATCCTAAATTCCAATTCCAAATACCACTTCCAAATTTCAGGTCTAAAATCAAA
Organism: Notamacropus eugenii; assembly: GCF_028372415.1. Classification (NCBI taxonomy): domain Eukaryota; kingdom Metazoa; phylum Chordata; class Mammalia; order Diprotodontia; family Macropodidae; genus Notamacropus; species Notamacropus eugenii. The sequence continues at coordinate 152,935 of NW_027325134.1, forward strand.
TTCCAAACTCTGCTTCAAAAATCTACTTCCAAATTCCAATTCCCAATTCCACTTCCAAATTCCAGTTCTAAATTCCAGTTCTACATTCCACTTCCAAATTCCAGTTCCAAATTCCAATTCTGCAATCCACTTCCAAATTCCACTTCCAAATACCACTTCTAAATTCCCATTCCAAATTCCTATTCTAAATATCAATTCTAAATTCCAATTCCAAATTCCAATTACAAATTCCACTTCAAAAATGCACTTCCAAATTCACGTAACAAATTGCAATTCTAAATTTCAGTTCCAAATAGCACTTCCAAATTCCAGTTCTACATTCAAATTTCAATCTCTGCTTCAAAAATCCACTTCCAATTTCCAGTTCCAAATTCCACTTCCAAATTCCAGTTTTAAATTCCACTTCCTAATTCCACTTCCAAATTCCAGTTCTAAATTCGAATTTTAAACTACACTTCCAAATTCCAGTTTGAAATTCCAATTCTAAATTCCACTGCCAAACTCCACTTCCAAATTCCAGTTCTAAATTCAAATTACAAATTCTCCTTCAAAAAATCCACTTCCAAATTCCAATTACAAATTCGACTGACAAATACCACTTCCAACTTTCAGTTTCAAATTCCACTTCTAAATTCCATTTCCAAATTCCAGGTCCAAGCTCAAGTTACCAAATGCATTTCTGAAATACACTTACACAATCCCCTTCCCAATTTCCCTTCTGATTTCCTTTACCAATTTCTGATACTGTAATTCTCTTCCACATGTCGCACTTCACCTGCATCCTGAAATTTTGATTCCAGGTTCAAATTGCCCCTTTTTAATAAAATTCTGCTTTCTAAGTACCCTTGCAATTTGTGTTTTAAACTCCAATACCAAATTCTGCTCCAAATTTCCAGTTTTAAGTCCAGTTCTAAAGTCCACATACAAAATCAGGTAACAAATGACAATCCTAAATTCCAATTCCAAATACCACTTCCAAATTTCAGGTCTAAAATCAAATTCCAAACACTGCTTCAAAAATCTACTTCCAAATTCCAATTCCCAATTCCACTTCCAATTTCCAGTTCCAAATTCCAGTTCTAAATTCCACTTCCAAATTCCAGTTCCAAGTTCCAATTCTGCAATCCACTTCCAAATTCGACTTCCAAATTCCACTTCTAAATTCCCATTCCAAATTCCTATTCTAAATTTAAATTCTAAATTCCAATTCCAAATTCCAATTCCAAATTCCATTTTCAAATTCCTGCTGCAATCTCAAGTTACCAAATGCATTTCTGAAATACACTTACACAATCCCCTTCCCAATTCCCCTTCTGATTTCCTTTACCAATTTCTCATACTGTAATTCTCTTCCACATGTCGCACTTCACCTGCATCCTGAAATTTTGATTCCAGGTTCAAATTGACCCTTTTTAATAAAATTCTGCTTTCTAAGTGCCCTTGTCAATTTGTGTTTCACACTCCAATAACAAATGCCGCTTCAAAATTCCAGTTTTAAGGTTCAGTTCTAAATTTCACTTACAAATTCAGGTAACAAATGACAGTCCTAAATTCCAATTCCAAATACCATTTCCAAATTTCAGGTCTAAAATCAAATTCCAAACTCTGCTTCAAACATCTACTTCCAAATTTCAATTCCAAATTCCACTTCCAAATTCCAGTTCCAAATTCCAGTTCTAAATTCCACTTCCATATTTCAGTTCCAAGTTCCAATTCTACAATCCTCTTCCAAATTCCACTTCCAAATTCCACTTCTAAATTCCAATTCCAATTCTAAATTTCAATTCTAAATTCCAAATCCAAATTCCAATTCCAAATTCCACTTCAAAAATGCACTTCCAAATTCACGTAACAAATTGCAATTCTAAATTTCAGTTCCAAATAGCACTTCCAAATTCCAGTTCTACATTCAAATTTCAATCTCTGATTCAAAAATCCACTTCCAAGTTCCAGTTCCAAATTCCACTTCCAAATTTCAGTTTTAAATTCCACTTCCTAATTCCACTTTCAAATTCCAGTTCTAAATTCGAATTTTAAACTACACTTCCAAATTCCAGTTTGAAATTCCAGTTCTAAATTCCACTGCCAAACTCCACTTCCAAATTCCAGTTCTAAATTCAAATTACAAATTCTTCTTCAAAAAATCCACTTCCAAATTCCAATTACAAATTCGACTGACAAATACCACTTCCAACTTTCAGTTCCAGATTCCACTTGTAAATTCCATTTCCAAATTACAGGTCCAAGCTCAAGTTACCAAATGCATTTCTAAAATACACTTACACAATCCCCTTCCCAATTCCCCTTCTGATTTTCTTTACCAATTTCTGATACTGTAATTCTCTTCCACATGTCGCACTTCACCTGCATCCTGAAATTTTGATTCCAGGTTCAAATTGCCCCTTTTTAATAAAATTCTGCTTTCTAAGTGCCCTTGTCAATTTGTGTTTTAAATTCCAATACCAAATTGTGCTCCAAAATTCCAGTTTTAAGGTCCAGTTCTAAAGTCCACTTACAAAATCAGTTAACAAATGACAATCCTAAATTCCATTTCCAAATACCACTTCCAAATTTCAGGTCTAATATCAAATTCCAAACTCTGCTTCAAAAATCTACTTCCAAATTTCAATTCCCAATTCCACTTCCAAATTCCATTTCCAAATTCCAGTTCTAAATTCCACTTCCAAATTCCAGTTCCAAGTTCCAATTCTACAATCCACTTCCAAATTCCACTTCCAAATTCCACTTCTAAATTCCAATTCCAAATTCCAATTCTAAATTTCAATTCTAAATTCCAATTCCAAATTCCAATTCAAAATTCCACTTCAAAAATGCACTTCCAAATTCACGTAACAAATTGCAATTCTAAATTTCAGTTCCAAATAGCACTTCCAAATTCCAGTTCTACATTCAAATTTCAATCTCTGCTTCAAAAATCCACTTCCAATTTCCAGTTCCAAATTCCACTTCCAAATTCCAGTTTTAAATTCCACTTCCTAATTCCACTTCCAAATTCCAGTTCTAAATTCGAATTTTAAACTACACTTCCAAATTCCAGTTTGAAATTCCAATTCTAAATTCCACTGCCAAACTCCACTTCCAAATTCCAGTTCTAAATTCAAATTACAAATTCTCCTTCAAAAAATCCATTTCCAAATTCCAATTACAAATTCGACTGACAAATACCACTTCCAACTTTCAGTTCCAAATTCCACTTCTAAATTCCATTTCCAAATTCCAGGTCCAAGCTCAAGTTACGAAATGCATTTCTGAAATACACTTACACAATCCCCTTCCCAATTTCCCTTCTGATTTCCTTGACCAATTTCTGATACTGTAATTCTCTTCCACATGTCGCACTTCACCTGCATCCTGAAATTTTGATTCCAGGTTCAAATTGCCCCTTTTTAATAAAATTCTGCTTTCTAAGTACCCTTGCAATTTGTGTTTTAAACTCCAATACCAAATTCTGCTCCAAATTTCCAGTTTTAAGTCCAGTTCTAAAGTCCACATACAAAATCAGGTAACAAATGACAATCCTAAATTCCAATTCCAAATACCACTTCCAAATTTCAGGTCTAAAATCAAATTCCAAACTCTGCTTCAAAAATCTACTTCCAAATTCCAATTCCCAATTCCACTTCCAAATTCCAGTTCTACATTCCACTTCCAAATTCCAGTTCCAAATTCCAATTCTGCAATCCACTTCCAAATTCCACTTCCAAATTCCACTTCTAAATTCCCATTCCAAATTCCTATTCTAAATATCAATTCTAAATTCCAATTCCAAATTCCAATTCCAAATTCCACTTCAAAAATGCACTTCCAAATTCACGTAACAAATTGCAATTCTAAATTTCAGTTCCAAATAGCACTTCCAAATTCCAGTTCTACATTCAAATTTCAATCTCTGCTTCAAAAATCCACTTCCAATTTTCAGTTCCAAATTCCACTTCCAAATTCCAGTTTTAAATTCCACTTCCTAATTCCACTTCCAAATTCCAGTTGTAAATTCGAATTTTAAACTACACTTCCAAATTCCATTTTGAAATTCCAATTCTAAATTCCACTGCCAAACTCCACTTCCAAATTCCAGTTCTAAATTCAAATTACAAATTCTCCTTCAAAAAATCCACTTCCAAATTCCAATTACAAATTCGACTGACAAATACCACTTCCAACTTTCAGTTCCAAATTCCACTTCTAAATTCCATTTCCAAATTCCAGGTCCAAGCTCAAGTTACCAAATGCATTTCTGAAATACACTTACACAATCCCCTTCCCAATTTCCCTTCTGATTTCCTTTACCAATTTCTGATACTGTAATTCTCTTCCACATGTCGCACTTCACCTGCATCCTGAAATTTTGATTCCAGGTTCAAATTGCCCCTTTTTAATAAAATTCTGCTTTCTAAGTACCCTTGCAATTTGTGTTTTAAACTCCAATACCAAATTCTGCTCCACATTTCCAGTTTTAAGTCCAGTTCTAAAGTCCACATACAAAATCAGGTAACAAATGACAATCCTAAATTCCAATTCCAAATACCACTTCCAAATTTCAGGTCTAAAATCAAATTCCAAACTCTGCTTCAAAAATCTACTTCCAAATTCCACTTCCAAATTCCAGTTCCAAATTCCAGTTCTACATTCCACTTCCAAATTCCAGTTCCAAATTCCAATTCTGCAATCCACTTCCAAATTCCACTTCCAAATTCCACTTCTAAATTCCCATTCCAAATTCCTATTCTAAATATCAATTCTAAATTCCAATTCCAAATTCCAATTCCCAATTCCACTTCCAAATTCCAGTTCTAAATTCCAGTTCTAAATTCCACTTCCAAATTCCAGTTCCAAGTTCCAATTCTACAATCCACTTCCAAATTCCACTTCCAAATTCCACTTCTAAATTCCAATTCCAAATTCCAATTCTAAATTTCAATTCTAAATTCCAATTCCAAATTCCAATTCAAAATTCCACTTCAAAAATGCACTTCCAAATTCAGGTAACAAATTGCAATTCTAAATTTCAGTTCCAAATAGCACTTCCAAATTCCAGTTCTACATTCAAATTTCAATCTCTGCTTCAAAAATCCACTTTCAAGTTCCAGTTCCAAATTCCACTTCCAAATTCCAGTTTTAAATTCTACTTCCTAATTTCACTTCCAAATTCCAGTTCTAAATTCGAATTTTAAACTACACTTCCAAATTCCAGTTTGAAATTCCAATTCTAAATTCCACTGCCAAACTCCACTTCCAAATTCCAGTGCTAAATTCAAATTACAAATTCTCCTTCAAAAAATCCACTTCCAAATTCCAATTACAAATTCGACTGACAAATACCACTTTCAACTTTCAGTTCCAAATTCCACTTCTAAATTCCATTTCCACATTCCAGGTCCAAGCTCAAGTTACCAAATGCATTTCTGAAATACACTTACACAATCCCCTTCCCAATTCCCCTTCTGATTTCCTTTACCAATTTCTCATACTGTAATTCTCTTCCTCATGTCGCACTTCACCTGCATCCTGAAATTTTGATTCCAGGTTCATATTGCCCCTTTTTAATAAAATTCTGCTTTCTAAGTGCCCTTGTCAGTTTGTGTTTCACACTCCAATACCAAATGCCGCTTCAAAATTCCAGTTTTAAGGTCCAGTTCTAAATTTCACTTACAAATTCAGGTAACAAATGACAATCCTAAATTCCAATTCCAAATACCACTTCCAAATTTCAGGTCTAAAATCAAATTCCAAACTCTGCTTCAAAAATCTACTTCCAAATTTCAATTCCCAATTCCACTTCCAAATTCCAGTTCGAAATTCCAGTTCTAAATTCCACTTCCAAATTCCAGTTCCAAGTTCCAATTCTGCAATCCACTTCCAAATTCCACTTCCAAATTCCACTTCTAAATTCCCATTCCAAATTCCTATTCTAAATTTCAATTCTAAATTGCAATTCCAAATTCCAATTCCAAATTCCACTTCTAAATTCCATTTTCAAATTCCTGCTGCAACCTCAAGTTACCAAATGCATTTCTGAAATACACTTACACAATCCCCTTCCCAATTCCCCTTCTGATTTCCTTTACCAGTTTCTGATACTGTAATTCTCTTCCACATGTTGCACTTCACCTGCATCCTGAAATTTTGATTTCAGGTTCAAATTGCCCCTTTTTAATAAAATTCTGCTTTCTAAGTGCCCTTGTCAATTTGTGTTTCACACTCCAATACCAAATGCCGCTTCAAAATTCCAGTTTTAAGATCCAGTTCTAAATTTCACTTACAAATTCAGGTAACAAATGACAATCCTAAATTCCAATTCCAAATACCACTTCCAAATTTCAGGTCTAAAATCAAATTCCAAACTCTGCTTCAAAAATCTACTTCCAAATTTCAATTCCAAATTCCACTTCCAAATTCCAGTTCTTAATTCCACTTCCAAATTCCAGTTCCAAATTCCAATTCTGCAATCCACTTCCAAATTCCACTTCCAAATTCCACTTCTAAATTCCCATTCCAAATTCCTATTCTAAATATCAATTCTAAATTCCAATTCCAAATTCCTATTCCAAATTCCACTTCAAAAATGCACTTCCAAATTCACGTAACAAATTGCAAGTCTAAATTTCAGTTCCAAATAGCACTTCCAAATTCCAGTTACACATTCAAATTTCAATCTCTGCTTCAAAAATCCACTTCCAAGTTCCAGTTCCAAATTCCACTTCCAAATTCCAGTTTTAAATTCCACTTCCTAATTCCACTTCCAAATTCCAGTTGTAAATTCGAATTTTAAACTACACTTCCAAATTCCATTTTGAAATTCCAATTCTAAATTTCACTGCCAAACTCCACTTCCAAATTTCAGTTCTAAATTCAAATTACAAATTCTCCTTCAAAAAATCCACTTCCAAATTCCAATTACAAATTCGACTGACAAATACCACTTCCAACTTTCAGTTCCAGATTCCACTTGTAAATTCCATTTCCAAATTACAGGTCCAAGCTCAAGTTACCAAATGCATTTCTAAAATACACTTACACAATCCCCTTCCCAATTCCCCTTCTGATTTCCTTTACCAGTTTCTGATACTGTAATTCTCTTCCACATGTTGCACTTCACCTGCATCCTGAAATTTTGATTTCAGGTTCAAATTGCCGCTTTTTAATAAAATTCTGCTTTCTAAGTGCCCTTGTCAATTTGTGTTTCACACTCCAATACCAAATGCCGCTTCAAAATTCCAGTTTTAAGATCCAGTTCTAAATTTCATTTACAAATTCAGGTAACAAATGACAATCCTAAATTCCAATTCCAAATACCACTTCCAAATTTCAGGTCTAAAATCAAATTCCAAACTCTGCTTCAAAAATCTACTTCCAAATTTCAATTCCAAATTCCACTTCCAAATTCCAGTTCTTAATTCCACTTCCAAATTCCAGTTCCAAATTCCAATTCTGCAATCCACTTCCAAATTCCACTTCCAAATTCCACTTCTAAATTCCCATTCCAAATTCCTATTCTAAATATCAATTCTAAATTCCAATTCCAAATTCCTATTCCAAATTCCACTTCAAAAATGCACTTCCAAATTCACGTAACAAATTGCAAGTCTAAATTTCAGTTCCAAATAGCACTTCCAAATTCCAGTTACACATTCAAATTTCAATCTCTGCTTCAAAAATCCACTTCCAAGTTCCAGTTCCAAATTCCACTTCCAAATTCCAGTTTTAAATTCCACTTCCTAATTCCACTTCCAAATTCCAGTTGTAAATTCGAATTTTAAACTACACTTCCAAATTCCATTTTGAAATTCCAATTCTAAATTTCACTGCCAAACTCCACTTCCAAATTTCAGTTCTAAATTCAAATTACAAATTCTCCTTCAAAAAATCCACTTCCAAATTCCAATTACAAATTCGACTGACAAATACCACTTCCAACTTTCAGTTCCAGATTCCACTTGTAAATTCCATTTCCAAATTACAGGTCCAAGCTCAAGTTACCAAATGCATTTCTAAAATACACTTACACAATCCCCTTCCCAATTCCCCTTCTGATTTCTTTTACCAGTTTCTGATACTGTAATTCTCTTCCACATGTTGCACTTCACCTGCATCCTGAAATTTTGATTTCAGGTTCAAATTGCCGCTTTTTAATAAAATTCTGCTTTCTAAGTGCCCTTGTCAATTTGTGTTTCACACTCCAATACCAAATGCCGCTTCAAAATTCCAGTTTTAAGATCCAGTTCTAAATTTCACTTACAAATTCAGGTAACAAATGACAATCCTAAATTCCAATTCCAAATACCACTTCCAAATTTCAGGTCTAAAATCAAATTCCAAACTCTGCTTCAAAAATCTACTTCCAAATTTCAATTCCAAATTCCACTTCCAAATTCCAGTTCTTAATTCCACTTCCAAATTCCAGTTCCAAATTCCAATTCTGCAATCCACTTCCAAATTCCACTTCCAAATTCCACTTCTAAATTCCCATTCCAAATTCCTATTCTAAATATCAATTCTAAATTCCAATTCCAAATTCCTATTCCAAATTCCACTTCAAAAATGCACTTCCAAATTCACGTAACAAATTGCAAGTCTAAATTTCAGTTCCAAATAGCACTTCCAAATTCCAGTTACACATTCAAATTTCAATCTCTGCTTCAAAAATCCACTTCCAAGTTCCAGTTCCAAATTCCACTTCCAAATTCCAGTTTTAAATTCCACTTCCTAATTCCACTTCCAAATTCCAGTTGTAAATTCGAATTTTAAACTACACTTCCAAATTCCATTTTGAAATTCCAATTCTAAATTCCACTGCCAAACTCCACTTCCAAATTCCAGTGCTAAATTCAAATTACAAATTCTCCTTCAAAAAATCCACTTCCAAATTCCAATTACAAATTCGACTGACAAATACCACTTTAAACTTTCAGTGCCAAATTCCACTTCTAAATTCCATTTCCACATTCCAGGTCCAAGCTCAAGTTACCAAATGCATTTCTGAAATACACTTACACAATACCCTTCCCAATTCCCCTTCTGATTTCCTTTACCAATTTCTCATACTGTAATTCTCTTCCTCATGTCGCACTTCACCTGCATCCTGAAATTTTGATTCCAGGTTCAAATTGCCCCTTTTTAATAAAATTCTGCTTTCTAAGTGCCCTTGTCAATTTGTGTTTCACACTCCAATACCAAATGCCGCTTCAAAATTCCAGTTTTAAGGTCCAGTTCTAAATTTCACTTGCAAATTCAGGTAACAAATGACAATCCTAAATTCCAATTCCAAATACCACTTCCAAATTTCAGGTCTAAAATCAAATTCCAAACTCTGCTTCAAAAATCTACTTCCAAATTTCAATTCCCAATTCCACTTCCAAATTCCAGTTCGAAATTCCAGTTCTAAATTCCACTTCCAAATTCCAGTTCCAAGTTCCAATTCTGCAATCCACTTCCAAATTCCACTTCCAAATTCCACTTCTAAATACCCATTCCAAATTCCTATTCTAAATTTCAATTCTAAATTGCAATTCCAAATTCCAATTCCAAATTCCACTTCTAAATTCCATTTTCAAATTCCTGCTGCAACCTCAAGTTACCAAATGCATTTCTGAAATACACTTACACAATCCCCTTCCCAATTCCCCTTCTGATTTCCTTTACCAGTTTCTGATACTGTAATTCTCTTCCACATGTTGCACTTCACCTGCATCCTGAAATTTTGATTTCAGGTTTAAATTGCCCCTTTTTAATAAAATTCTGCTTTCTAAGTGCCCTTGTCAATTTGTGTTTCACACTCCAATACCAAATGCCGCTTCAAAATTCCAGTTTTAAGATCCAGTTCTAAATTTCACTTACAAATTCAGGTAACAAATGACAATCCTAAATTCCAATTCCAAATACCACTTCCAAATTTCAGGTCTAAAATCAAATTCCAAACTCTGCTTCAAAAATCTACTTCCAAATTTCAATTCCAAATTCCACTTCCAAATTCCAGTTCTTAATTCCACTTCCAAATTCCAGTTCCAAATTCCAATTCTGCAATCCACTTCCAAATTCCACTTCCAAATTCCACTTCTAAATTCCCATTCCAAATTCCTATTCTAAATATCAATTCTAAATTCCAATTCCAAATTCCTATTCCAAATTCCACTTCAAAAATGCACTTCCAAATTCACGTAACAAATTGCAAGTCTAAATTTCAGTTCCAAATAGCACTTCCAAATTCCAGTTACACATTCAAATTTCAATCTCTGCTTCAAAAATCCACTTCCAAGTTCCAGTTCCAAATTCCACTTCCAAATTCCAGTTTTAAATTCCACTTCCTAATTCCACTTCCAAATTCCAGTTGTAAATTCGAATTTTAAACTACACTTCCAAATTCCATTTTGAAATTCCAATTCTAAATTTCACTGCCAAACTCCACTTCCAAATTTCAGTTCTAAATTCAAATTACAAATTCTCCTTCAAAAAATCCACTTCCAAATTCCAATTACAAATTCGACTGACAAATACCACTTCCAACTTTCAGTTCCAGATTCCACTTGTAAATTCCATTTCCAAATTACAGGTCCAAGCTCAAGTTACCAAATGCATTTCTAAAATACACTTACACAATCCCCTTCCCAATTCCCCTTCTGATTTCCTTTACCAGTTTCTGATACTGTAATTCTCTTCCACATGTTGCACTTCACCTGCATCCTGAAATTTTGATTTCAGGTTCAAATTGCCGCTTTTTAATAAAATTCTGCTTTCTAAGTGCCCTTGTCAATTTGTGTTTCACACTCCAATACCAAATGCCGCTTCAAAATTCCAGTTTTAAGATCCAGTTCTAAATTTCACTTACAAATTCAGGTAACAAATGACAATCCTAAATTCCAATTCCAAATACCACTTCCAAATTTCATGTCTAAAATCAAATTCCAAACTCTGCTTCAAAAATCTACTTCCAAATTTCAATTCCAAATTCCACTTCCAAATTCCAGTTCTTAATTCCACTTCCAAATTCCAGTTCCAAATTCCAATTCTGCAATCCACTTCCAAATTCCACTTCCAAATTCCACTTCTAAATTCCCATTCCAAATTCCTATTCTAAATATCAATTCTAAATTCCAATTCCAAATTCCTATTCCAAATTCCACTTCAAAAATGCACTTCCAAATTCACGTAACAAATTGCAAGTCTAAATTTCAGTTCCAAATAGCACTTCCAAATTCCAGTTACACATTCAAATTTCAATCTCTGCTTCAAAAATCCAGTTCCAAGTTCCAGTTCCAAATTCCACTTCCAAATTCCAGTTTTAAATTCCACTTCCTAATTCCACTTCCAAATTCCAGTTGTAAATTCGAATTTTAAACTACACTTCCAAATTCCATTTTGAAATTCCAATTCTAAATTTCACTGCCAAACTCCACTTCCAAATTTCAGTTCTAAATTCAAATTACAAATTCTCCTTCAAAAAATCCACTTCCAAATTCCAATTACAAATTCGACTGACAAATACCACTTCCAACTTTCAGTTCCAGATTCCACTTGTAAATTCCATTTCCAAATTACAGGTCCAAGCTCACGTTACCAAATGCATTTCTAAAATACACTTACACAATCCCCTTCCCAATTCCCCTTCTGATTTTCTTTACCAATTTCTGATACTGTAATTCTCTTCCACATGTCGCACTTCACCTGCATCCTGAAATTTTGATTCCAGGTTCAAATTGCCCCTTTTTAATAAAATTCTTCTTTCTAAGAGCCCTTGTCAATTTGTGTTTTAAATTCCAATACCAAATTGTGCTCCAAAATTCCAGTTTTAAGGTCCAGTTCTAAAGTCCACTTACAAAATCAGTTAACAAATGACAATCCTAAATTCCATTTCCAAATACCACTTCCAAATTTCAGGTCTAATATCAAATTCCAAACTCTGTTTCAAAAATCTACTTCCAAATTTCAATTCCCAATTCCACTTCCAAATTCCATTTCCAAATTCCAGTTCTAAATTCCACTTCCAAATTCCAGTTCCAAGTTCCAATTCTACAATCCACTTCCAAATTCCACTTCCAAATTCCACTTCTAAATTCCAATTCCAAATTCCAATTCTAAATTTCAATTCTAAATTCCAATTCCAAATTCCAATTCAAAATTCCACTTCAAAAATGCACTTCCAAATTCACGTAACAAATTGCAATTCTAAATTTCAGTTCCAAATAGCACTTCCAAATTCCAGTTCTACATTCAAATTTCAATCTCTGCTTCAAAAATCCACTTCCAATTTCCAGTTCCAAATTCCACTTCCAAATTCCAGTTTTAAATTCCACTTCCTAATTCCACTTCCAAATTCCAGTTCTAAATTCGAATTTTAAACTACACTTTCAAATTCCAGTTTGAAATTCCAATTCTAAATTCCACTGCCAAACTCCACTTCCAAATTCCAGTTCTAAATTCAAATTACAAATTCTCCTTCAAAAAATCCATTTCCAAATTCCAATTACAAATTCGACTGACAAATACCACTTCCAACTTTCAGTTCCAAATTCCACTTCTAAATTCCATTTCCAAATTCCAGGTCCAAGCTCAAGTTACCAAATGCATTTCTGAAATACACTTACACAATCCCCTTCCCAATTTCCCTTCTGATTTCCTTTACCAATTTCTGATACTGTAATTCTCTTCCACATGTCGCACTTCACCTGCATCCTGAAATTTTGATTCCAGGTTCAAATTGCCCCTTTTTCATAAAATTCTGCTTTCTAAGTACCCTTGCAATTTGTGTTTTAAACTCCAATACCAAATTCTGCTCCAAATTTCCAGTTTTAAGTCCAGTTCTAAAGTCCACATAAAAAATCAGGTAACAAATGACAATCCTAAATTCCAATTCCAAATACCACTTCCAAATTTCAGGTCTAAAATCAAATTCCAAACTCTGCTTCAAAAATCTACTTCCAAATTCCAATTCCCAATTCCACTTCCAAATTCCAGTTCCAAATTCCAGTTCTACATTCCACTTCCAAATTCCAGTTCCAAATTCCAATTCTGCAATCCACTTCCAAATTCCACTTCCAAATACCACTTCTAAATTCCCATTCCAAATTCCTATTCTAAATATCAATTCTAAATTCCAATTCCAAATTCCAATTGCAAATTCCACTTCAAAAATGCACTTCCAAATTCACGTAACAAATTGCAATTCTAAATTTCAGTTCCAAATAGCACTTCCAAATTCCAGTTCTACATTCAAATTTCAATCTCTGCTTCAAAAATCCACTTCCAATTTCCAGTTCCAAATTCCACTTCCAAATTCCAGTTTTAAATTCCACTTCCTAATTCCACTTCCAAATTCCAGTTGTAAATTCGAATTTTAAACTACACTTCCAAATTCCAGTTTGAAATTCCAATTCTAAATTCCACTGCCAAACTCGACTTCCAAATTCCAGTTCTAAATTCAAATTACAAATTCTCCTTCAAAAAATCCACTTCCAAATTCCAATTACAAATTCGACTGACAAATACCACTTCCAACTTTCAGTTTCAAATTCCACTTCTAAATTCCATTTCCAAATTCCAGGTCCAAGCTCAAGTTACCAAATGCATTTCTGAAATACACTTACACAATCCCCTTCCCAATTTCCCTTCTGATTTCCTTTACCAATTTCTGATACTGTAATTCTCTTCCACATGTCGCACTTCACCTGCATCCTGAAATTTTGATTCCAGGTTCAAATTGCCCCTTTTTAATAAAATTCTGCTTTCTAAGTACCCTTGCAATTTGTGTTTTAAACTCCAATACCAAATTCTGCTCCAAATTTCCAGTTTTAAGTCCAGTTCTAAAGTCCACATACAAAATCAGGTAACAAATGACAATCCTAAATTCCAATTCCAAATACCACTTCCAAATTTCAGGTCTAAAATCAAATTCCAAACACTGCTTCAAAAATCTACTTCCAAATTCCAATTCCCAATTCCACTTCCAAATTCCAGTTCCAAATTCCAGTTCTAAATTCCACTTCCAAATTCCAGTTCCAAGTTCCAATTCTGCAATCCACTTCCAAATTCGACTTCCAAATTCCACTTCTAAATTCCCATTCCAAATTCCTATTCTAAATTTAAATTCTAAATTCCAATTCCAAATTCCAATTCCAAATTCCATTTTCAAATTCCTGCTGCAATCTCAAGTTACCAAATGCATTTCTGAAATACACTTACACAATCCCCTTCCCAATTCCCCTTCTGATTTCCTTTACCAATTTCTCATACTGTAATTCTCTTCCACATGTCGCACTTCACCTGCATCCTGAAATTTTGATTCCAGGTTCAAATTGCCCCTTTTTAATAAAATTCTGCTTTCTAAGTGCCCTTGTCAATTTGTGTTTCACACTCCAATAACAAATGCCGCTTCAAAATTCCAGTTTTAAGGTTCAGTTCTAAATTTCACTTACAAATTCAGGTAACAAATGACAGTCCTAAATTCCAATTCCAAATACCATTTCCAAATTTCAGGTCTAAAATCAAATTCCAAACTCTGCTTCAAACATCTACTTCCAAATTTCAATTCCAAATTCCACTTCCAAATTCCAGTTCCAAATTCCAGTTCTAAATTCCACTTCCATATTTCAGTTCCAAGTTCCAATTCTACAATCCTCTTCCAAATTCCACTTCCAAATTCCACTTCTAAATTCCAATTCCAATTCTAAATTTCAATTCTAAATTCCAAATCCAAATTCCAATTCCAAATTCCACTTCAAAAATGCACTTCCAAATTCACGTAACAAATTGCAATTCTAAATTTCAGTTCCAAATAGCACTTCCAAATTCCAGTTCTACATTCAAATTTCAATCTCTGATTCAAAAATCCACTTCCAAGTTCCAGTTCCAAATTCCACTTCCAAATTTCAGTTTTAAATTCCACTTCCTAATTCCACTTTCAAATTCCAGTTCTAAATTCGAATTTTAAACTACACTTCCAAATTCCAGTTTGAAATTCCAGTTCTAAATTCCACTGCCAAACTCCACTTCCAAATTCCAGTTCTAAATTCAAATTACAAATTCTCCTTCAAAAAATCCACTTAAAAATTCCAATTACAAATTCGACTCACAAATACCACTTCCAACTTTCAGTTCGAAATTCCACTTCTAAATTCCATGTTCAAATTCCTGCTGCAACCTCAAGTTACCAAATGCATTTCTGAAATACACTTACACAATCCCCTTCCCAATTCCCCTTCTGATTTCCTTTACCAATTTCTGATACTGTAATTCTCTTCCACATGTCGCACTTCACCAGCATCCTGAAATTTTGATTCCAGGTTCAAATGGCCCCTTTTTAATAAAATTCTGCTTTCTAAGTGCCCTTGTCAATTTGTGCTTCACACTCCAATACCAAATTCCGCTTCAAAATTCCAGTTTTAAGGTCCAGTTCTAAATTTCACTTACAAATTCAGGTAACAAATGACAATCCTAAATTCCAAATCCAAATACCACTTCCAAATTTCAGGTCTAAAATCAAATTCCAAACTCTGCTTCAAAAATCTACTTGCAAATTTCAATTCCAAATTCCACTTCCAAATTCCAGTTCCGAATTCCAGTTCTAAATTCCACTTCCAAATTCCAGTTCCAAGTTCCAATTCTGCAATCCACTTCCAAATTCCACTTCCAAATTCCACTTCTAAATTCCAAGTCCAATTCTAAATTTCAATTCTAAATTCCAATTCCAAATTCCACTTCAAAAATGCACTTCCAAATTCAGGTAACAAATTGCAATTCTAAATTTCAGTTTCAAATAGCACTTCCAAATTCCAGTTCTACATTCAAATCTCAATCTCTGATTCAAAAATCCACTTCCAACTTCCAGTTCCAAATTCCACTTCCAAATTCCAGTTTTAAATTCCAGTTCCTGATTCCACTGCCAAATTCCAGTTCTAAATTCGAATTTTAAACTACACTTCCAAATTCCTGTTTTAAATTCCAATTCTAAATTCCACTGCCAAACTCCACTTCCAAATTCCAGTTCTAAATTCAAATTACAAATTCTCCTTCAAAAAATCCACTTCCAAATTCCAATTACAAATTCGACTGACAAATACCACTTCCAACTTTCAGTTCCAAATTCCACTTCTAAATTCCATTTTCAAATTCCTGCTGCAACCTCAAGTTACCAAATGCATTTCTGAAATACACTTAACCAATCCCCTTCCCAAATCCCCTTCTGATTTCCTTTACCAATTTCTGATACTGTAATTCTCTTCCACATGTCGCACTTCAACTGCATCCTGAAATTTTGATTCCAGATTCAAATTACCCCTTTTTAATAAAATTCTACTTTCTAAGTGCCCTTGTCAATTTGTGTTTTAAATTCCAATACCAAATTGTGCTCCAAAATTCCAGTTTTAAGGTCCAGTTCTAAAGTCCACTTAGAAAATCAGGTAACAAATGACAATCCTAAATTCCAATTCCAAATACCACTTCCAAATTTCAGGTCTAAAATCAAATTCCAAACTCTGTTTCAAAAATCTACTTCCAAATTCCAATTCCCAATTCCACTTCCAAATTCCAGTTCCAAATTCCAGTTCCAAATTCCACTTCCAAATTCCAGTTCCAAGTTCCAATTCTGCAATCCACTTCCAAATTCCACTTCCAAATTCCACTTCTAAATTCCCATTCCAAATTCCTATTCTAAATATCAATTCTAAATTCCAATTCCAAATTCCTATTCCAAATTCCACTTCAAAAATGCACTTCCAAATTCACGTAACAAATTGCAAGTGTAAATTTCAGTTCCAAATAGCACTTCCAAATTCCAGTTCCACATTCAAATTTCAATCTCTGCTTCAAAAATCCACTTCCAAGTTCCAGTTCCAAATTCCACTTCCAAATTCCAGTTTTAAATTCCACTTCGTAATTCCACTTCCAAATTCCAGTTGTAAATTCGAATTTTAAACTACACTTCCAAATTCCTGTTTGAAATTCCAATTCTAAATTCCACTGCCAAACTCCACTTCCAAATTCCAGTTCTAAATTCAAATTACAAATTCTCCTTCAAAAAATCCACTTCCAAATTCCAATTACAAATTCGACTGACAAATACCACTTCCAACTTTCAGTTCCAAATTCCACTTCTAAATTCCATTTCCAAATTCCAGGTCCAAGCTCAAGTTACCAAATGCATTTCTGAAATACACTTACACAATCCCCTTCCCAATTTCCCTTCTGATTTCCTTTACCAATTTCTGATACTGTAATTCTCTTCCACATGTCGCACTTCACCTGCATCCTGAAATTTTGATTCCAGGTTCAAATTGCCCCTTTTTAATAAAATTCTGCTTTCTAAGTACCCTTGCAATTTGTGTTTTAAACTCCAATACCAAATTCTGCTCCAAATTTCCAGTTTTAAGTCCAGTTCTAAAGTCCACATACAAAATCAGGTAACAAATGACAATCCTAAATTCCAATTCCAAATACCACTTCCAAATTTCAGGTCTAAAATCAAATTCCAAACTCTGCTTCAAAAATCTACTTCCAAATTCCAATTCCCAGTTCCACTTCCAAATTCCAGTTCTAAATTCCAGTTCTAAAGTCCACTTCCAAATTCCAGTTCCAAGTTTCAATTCTACAATCCACTTCCAAATTCCACTTCCAAATTCCACTTCTAAATTCCAATTCCAAATTCCAATTCTAAATTTCAATTCTAAATTCCAATTCCAAATTCCAATTCCAAATTCCACTTCAAAAATGCACTTCCAAATTCAGGTAACAAATTGCAATTCTAAATTTCAGTTCCAAATAGCACTTCCAAATTCCAGTTCTACATTCAAATCTCAATCTCTAATTCAAAAATCCACTTCCAAGTTCCAGTTCCAAATTCCACTTCCAAATTCCAGTTTTAAATTCCACTTCCTAATTCCACTTCCAAATTTCAGTTCTAAATTCGAATTTTTATCTACACTTCCAAATTCCAGTTTGAAATTCCAATTCTAAATTCCACTGCCAAACTCCACTTCCAAATTCCAGGTCTAAATTCAAATTACAAATTCTCCTTCAAAAAATCCACTTCCAAATTCCAATTACAAATTCGACTGACAAATACCACTTCCACCTTTTAGTTAAAATTCCACTTCTAAATTCCATTGCGAAATTCCAGGTCCAAGCTCAAGTTACCAAATGCATTTCTGAAATACACTTACACAATCCCCTTCCCAATTCCCCTTCTGATTTCCTTTACCAATTTCTGATACTGTAATTCTCTTTCACATGTCGCACTTCACCTGCATCCTGAAATTTTGATTCCAGGTTCAAATTGACCCTTTTTAATAAAATTCTGCTTTCTAAGTGCCCTTGTCAATTTGTGTTTCACACTCCAATACCAAATGCCGCTTCAAAATTCCAGTTTTGAGATCCAGTTCTAAATTTCACTTACAAATTCAGGTAACAAATGACAGTCCTAAATTCCAATTCCAAATACCACTTACAAATTTCAGGTCTAAAATCAAATTCCAAACTCTCCTTCAAAAATCTACTTCCAAATTTCAATTCCAAATTCCACTTCCAAATTCCAGTTCCAAATTCCAGTTCTAAATTCCACTTCCAAATTCCAGTTCCAAGTTCCAATTCTACAATCCACTTCCAAATTCCACTTCCAAATTCCACTTCTAAATTCCAATTCCAAATTCCAATTCTAAATTTCAATTCTAAATTCCAATTCCAAATTCCAATTCCAAATTCCACTTCAAAAATGCACTTCCAAATTCAGGTAACAAATTGCAATTCTAAATTTCAGTTCCAAATAGCACTTCCAAATTCCAGTTCTACATTCAAATTTCAATCTCTGCTTCAAAAATCCACTTTCAAGTTCCAGTTCCAAATTCCACTTCCAAATTCCAGTTTTAAATTCTACTTC
Source organism: Notamacropus eugenii (assembly GCF_028372415.1). Classification (NCBI taxonomy): domain Eukaryota; kingdom Metazoa; phylum Chordata; class Mammalia; order Diprotodontia; family Macropodidae; genus Notamacropus; species Notamacropus eugenii. The sequence continues at coordinate 171,815 of NW_027325134.1, forward strand.
CTAATTCCACTTCCAAATTCTAGTTCTAAATTCGAATTTTAAACTACACTTCCAAATTCCAGTTTAAAATTCCAATTCTAAATTCCACTGCCAAACTCCACTTCCAAATTCCAGTTCTAAATTCAAATTACAAATTCTCCTTCAAAAAATCCACTTCCAAATTCCAATTACAAATTCGACTGACAAATACCACTTCCAACTTTCAGTTCCAAATTCCACTTCTAAATTCCATTTCCAAATTCCAGGTTCAAGCTCAAGTTACCAAACGCATTTCTGAAATACACTTACACAATCCCCTTCCCAATTTCCCTTCTGATTTCCTTTACCAATTTCTGATACTGTAATTCTCTTCCACATGTCGCACTTCACCTGCATCCTGAAATTTTGATTCCAGGTTCAAATTGCCCCTTTTTAATAAAATTCTGCTTTCTAAGTACCCTTGCAATTTGTGTTTTAAACTCCAATACCAAATTCTGCTCCAAATTTCCAGTTTTAAGTCCAGTTCTAAAGTCCACATACAAAATCAGGTAACAAATGACAATCCTAAATTCCAATTCCAAATACCACTTCCAAATTTCAGGTCTAAAATCAAATTCCAAACTCTGCTTCAAAAATCTACTTCCAAATTCCAATTCCCAATTCCACTTCCAAATTCCAGTTCCAAATTCCAGTTCTACATTCCACTTCCAAATTCCAGTTCCAAATTCCAATTCTGCAATCCACTTCCAAATTCCACTTCCAAATACCACTTCTAAATTCCCATTCCAAATTCCTATTCTAAATATCAATTCTAAATTCCAATTCCAAATTCCAATTACAAATTCCACTTCAAAAATGCACTTCCAAATTCACGTAACAAATTGCAATTCTAAATTTCAGTTCCAAATAGCACTTCCAAATTCCAGTTCTACATTCAAATTTCAATCTCTGCTTCAAAAATCCACTTCCAATTTCCAGTTCCAAATTCCACTTCCAAATTCCAGTTTTAAATTCCACTTCCTAATTCCACTTCCAAATTCCAGTTGTAAATTCGAATTTTAAACTACACTTCCAAATTCCAGTTTGAAATTCCAATTCTAAATTCCACTGCCAAACTCGACTTCCAAATTCCAGTTCTAAATTCAAATTACAAATTCTCCTTCAAAAAATCCACTTCCAAATTCCAATTACAAATTCGACTGACAAATACCACTTCCAACTTTCAGTTTCAAATTCCACTTCTAAATTCCATTTCCAAATTCCAGGTCCAAGCTCAAGTTACCAAATGCATTTCTGAAATACACTTACACAATCCCCTTCCCAATTTCCCTTCTGATTTCCTTTACCAATTTCTGATACTGTAATTCTCTTCCACATGTCGCACTTCACCTGCATCCTGAAATTTTGATTCCAGGTTCAAATTGCCCCTTTTTAATAAAATTCTGCTTTCTAAGTACCCTTGCAATTTGTGTTTTAAACTCCAATACCAAATTCTGCTCCAAATTTCCAGTTTTAAGTCCAGTTCTAAAGTCCACATACAAAATCAGGTAACAAATGACAATCCTAAATTCCAATTCCAAATACCACTTCCAAATTTCAGGTCTAAAATCAAATTCCAAACACTGCTTCAAAAATCTACTTCCAAATTCCAATTCCCAATTCCACTTCCAAATTCCAGTTCCAAATTCCAGTTCTAAATTCCACTTCCAAATTCCAGTTCCAAGTTCCAATTCTGCAATCCACTTCCAAATTCGACTTCCAAATTCCACTTCTAAATTCCCATTCCAAATTCCTATTCTAAATTTAAATTCTAAATTCCAATTCCAAATTCCAATTCCAAATTCCATTTTCAAATTCCTGCTGCAATCTCAAGTTACCAAATGCATTTCTGAAATACACTTACACAATCCCCTTTCCAATTCCCCTTCTGATTTCCTTTACCAATTTCTCATACTGTAATTCTCTTCCACATGTCGCACTTCACCTGCATCCTGAAATTTTGATTCCAGGTTCAAATTGCCCCTTTTTAATAAAATTCTGCTTTCTAAGTGCCCTTGTCAATTTGTGTTTCACACTCCAATAACAAATGCCGCTTCAAAATTCCAGTTTTAAGGTTCAGTTCTAAATTTCACTTACAAATTCAGGTAACAAATGACAGTCCTAAATTCCAATTCCAAATACCATTTCCAAATTTCAGGTCTAAAATCAAATTCCAAACTCTGCTTCAAACATCTACTTCAAAATTTCAATTCCAAATTCCACTTCCAAATTCCAGTTCCAAATTCCAGTTCTAAATTCCACTTCCATATTTCAGTTCCAAGTTCCAATTCTACAATCCTCTTCCAAATTCCACTTCCAAATTCCACTTCTAAATTCCAATTCCAATTCTAAATTTCAATTCTAAATTCCAAATCCAAATTCCAATTCCAAATTCCACTTCAAAAATGCACTTCCAAATTCACGTAACAAATTGCAATTCTAAATTTCAGTTCCAAATAGCACTTCCAAATTCCAGTTCTACATTCAAATTTCAATCTCTGATTCAAAAATCCACTTCCAAGTTCCAGTTCCAAATTCCACTTCCAAATTTCAGTTTTAAATTCCACTTCCTAATTCCACTTTCAAATTCCAGTTCTAAATTCGAATTTTAAACTACACTTCCAAATTCCAGTTTGAAATTCCAGTTCTAAATTCCACTGCCAAACTCCACTTCCAAATTCCAGTTCTAAATTCAAATTACAAATTCTCCTTCAAAAAATCCACTTAAAAATTCCAATTACAAATTCGACTCACAAATACCACTTCCAACTTTCAGTTCGAAATTCCACTTCTAAATTCCATGTTCAAATTCCTGCTGCAACCTCAAGTTACCAAATGCATTTCTGAAATACACTTACACAATCCCCTTCCCAATTCCCCTTCTGATTTCCTTTACCAATTTCTGATACTGTAATTCTCTTCCACATGTCGCACTTCACCAGCATCCTGAAATTTTGATTCCAGGTTCAAATGGCCCCTTTTTAATAAAATTCTGCTTTCTAAGTGCCCTTGTCAATTTGTGCTTCACACTCCAATACCAAATTCCGCTTCAAAATTCCAGTTTTAAGGTCCAGTTCTAAATTTCACTTACAAATTCAGGTAACAAATGACAATCCTAAATTCCAAATCCAAATACCACTTCCAAATTTCAGGTCTAAAATCAAATTCCAAACTCTGCTTCAAAAATCTACTTCCAAATTTCAATTCCAAATTCCACTTCCAAATTCCAGTTCCGAATTCCAGTTCTAAATTCCACTTCCAAATTCCAGTTCCAAGTTCCAATTCTGCAATCCACTTCCAAATTCCACTTCCAAATTCCACTTCTAAATTCCAAGTCCAATTCTAAATTTCAATTCTAAATTCCAATTCCAAATTCCACTTCAAAAATGCACTTCCAAATTCAGGTAACAAATTGCAATTCTAAATTTCAGTTTCAAATAGCACTTCCAAATTCCAGTTCTACATTCAAATCTCAATCTCTGATTCAAAAATCCACTTCCAACTTCCAGTTCCAAATTCCACTTCCAAATTCCAGTTTTAAATTCCAGTTCCTGATTCCACTGCCAAATTCCAGTTCTAAATTCGAATTTTAAACTACACTTCCAAATTCCTGTTTTAAATTCCAATTCTAAATTCCACTGCCAAACTCCACTTCCAAATTCCAGTTCTAAATTCAAATTACAAATTCTCCTTCAAAAAATCCACTTCCAAATTCCAATTACAAATTCGACTGACAAATACCACTTCCAACTTTCAGTTCCAAATTCCACTTCTAAATTCCATTTTCAAATTCCTGCTGCAACCTCAAGTTACCAAATGCATTTCTGAAATACACTTAACCAATCCCCTTCCCAAATCCCCTTCTGATTTCCTTTACCAATTTCTGATACTGTAATTCTCTTCCACATGTCGCACTTCAACTGCATCCTGAAATTTTGATTCCAGATTCAAATTACCCCTTTTTAATAAAATTCTACTTTCTAAGTGCCCTTGTCAATTTGTGTTTTAAATTCCAATACCAAATTGTGCTCCAAAATTCCAGTTTTAAGGTCCAGTTCTAAAGTCCACTTAGAAAATCAGGTAACAAATGACAATCCTAAATTCCAATTCCAAATACCACTTCCAAATTTCAGGTCTAAAATCAAATTCCAAACTCTGTTTCAAAAATCTACTTCCAAATTCCAATTCCCAATTCCACTTCCAAATTCCAGTTCCAAATTCCACTTCCAAATTCCAGTTCCAAGTTCCAATTCTGCAATCCACTTCCAAATTCCACTTCCAAATTCCACTTCTAAATTCCCATTCCAAATTCCTATTCTAAATATCAATTCTAAATTCCAATTCCAAATTCCTATTCCAAATTCCACTTCAAAAATGCACTTCCAAATTCACGTAACAAATTGCAAGTGTAAATTTCAGTTCCAAATAGCACTTCCAAATTCCAGTTCCACATTCAAATTTCAATCTCTGCTTCAAAAATCCACTTCCAAGTTCCAGTTCCAAATTCCACTTCCAAATTCCAGTTTTAAATTCCACTTCGTAATTCCACTTCCAAATTCCAGTTGTAAATTCGAATTTTAAACTACACTTCCAAATTCCTGTTTGAAATTCCAATTCTAAATTCCACTGCCAAACTCCACTTCCAAATTCCAGTTCTAAATTCAAATTACAAATTCTCCTTCAAAAAATCCACTTCCAAATTCCAATTACAAATTCGACTGACAAATACCACTTCCAACTTTCAGTTCCAAATTCCACTTCTAAATTCCATTTCCAAATTCCAGGTCCAAGCTCAAGTTACCAAATGCATTTCTGAAATACACTTACACAATCCCCTTCCCAATTTCCCTTCTGATTTCCTTTACCAATTTCTGATACTGTAATTCTCTTCCACATGTCGCACTTCACCTGCATCCTGAAATTTTGATTCCAGGTTCAAATTGCCCCTTTTTAATAAAATTCTGCTTTCTAAGTACCCTTGCAATTTGTGTTTTAAACTCCAATACCAAATTCTGCTCCAAATTTCCAGTTTTAAGTCCAGTTCTAAAGTCCACATACAAAATCAGGTAACAAATGACAATCCTAAATTCCAATTCCAAATACCACTTCCAAATTTCAGGTCTAAAATCAAATTCCAAACTCTGCTTCAAAAATCTACTTCCAAATTCCAATTCCCAGTTCCACTTCCAAATTCCAGTTCTAAATTCCAGTTCTAAATTCCACTTCCAAATTCCAGTTCCAAGTTTCAATTCTACAATCCACTTCCAAATTCCACTTCCAAATTCCACTTCTAAATTTCAATTCCAAATTCCAATTCTAAATTTCAATTCTAAATTCCAATTCCAAATTCCAATTCCAAATTCCACTTCAAAAATGCACTTCCAAATTCAGGTAACAAATTGCAATTCTAAATTTCAGTTCCAAATAGCACTTCCAAATTCCAGTTCTACATTCAAATCTCAATCTCTAATTCAAAAATCCACTTCCAAGTTCCAGTTCCAAATTCCACTTCCAAATTCCAGTTTTAAATTCCACTTCCTAATTCCACTTCCAAATTTCAGTTCTAAATTCGAATTTTTATCTACACTTCCAAATTCCAGTTTGAAATTCCAATTCTAAATTCCACTGCCAAACTCCACTTCCAAATTCCAGGTCTAAATTAAAATTACAAATTCTCCTTCAAAAAATCCACTTCCAAATTCCAATTACAAATTCGACTGACAAATACCACTTCCACCTTTTAGTTAAAATTCCACTTCTAAATTCCATTGCGAAATTCCAGGTCCAAGCTCAAGTTACCAAATGCATTTCTGAAATACACTTACACAATCCCCTTCCCAATTCCCCTTCTGATTTCCTTTACCAATTTCTGATACTGTAATTCTCTTTCACATGTCGCACTTCACCTGCATCCTGAAATTTTGATTCCAGGTTCAAATTGACCCTTTTTAATAAAATTCTGCTTTCTAAGTGCCCTTGTCAATTTGTGTTTCACACTCCAATACCAAATGCCGCTTCAAAATTCCAGTTTTGAGATCCAGTTCTAAATTTCACTTACAAATTCAGGTACCAAATGACAGTCCTAAATTCCAATTCCAAATACCACTTACAAATTTCAGGTCTAAAATCAAATTCCAAACTCTCCTTCAAAAATCTACTTCCAAATTTCAATTCCAAATTCCACTTCCAAATTCCAGTTCCAAATTCCAGTTCTAAATTCCACTTCCAAATTCCAGTTCCAAGTTCCAATTCTACAATCCACTTCCAAATTCCACTTCCAAATTCCACTTCTAAATTCCAATTCCAAATTCCAATTCTAAATTTCAATTCTAAATTCCAATTCCAAATTCCAATTCCAAATTCCACTTCAAAAATGCACTTCCAAATTCAGGTAACAAATTGCAATTCTAAATTTCAGTTCCAAATAGCACTTCCAAATTCCAGTTCTACATTCAAATTTCAATCTCTGCTTCAAAAATCCACTTTCAAGTTCCAGTTCCAAATTCCACTTCCAAATTCCAGTTTTAAATTCTACTTCCTAATTCCACTTCCAAATTCTAGTTCTAAATTCGAATTTTAAACTACACTTCCAAATTCCAGTTTAAAATTAAAATTCTAAATTCCACTGCCAAACTCCACTTCCAAATTCCAGTTCTAAATTCAAATTACAAATTCTCCTTCAAAAAATCCACTTCCAAATTCCAATTACAAATTCGACTGACAAATACCACTTCCAACTTTCAGTTCCAAATTCCACTTCTAAATTCCATTTCCAAATTCCAGGTTCAAGCTCAAGTTACCAAACGCATTTCTGAAATACACTTACACAATCCCCTTCCCAATTTCCCTTCTGATTTCCTTGACCAATTTCTGATACTGTAATTCTCTTCCACATGTCGCACTTCACCTGCATCCTGAAATTTTGATTCCAGGTTCAAATTGCCCCTTTTTAATAAAATTCTGCTTTCTAAGTACCCTTGCAATTTGTGTTTTAAACTCCAATACCAAATTCTGCTCCAAATTTCCAGTTTTAAGTCCAGTTCTAAAGTCCACATACAAAATCAGGTAACAAATGACAATCCTAAATTCCAATTCCAAATACCACTTCCAAATTTCAGGTCTAAAATCAAATTCCAAACTCTGCTTCAAAAATCTACTTCCAAATTCCAATTCCCAATTCCACTTCCAAATTCCAGTTCCAAATTCCAGTTCTACATTCCACTTCCAAATTCCAGTTCCAAATTCCAATTCTGCAATCCACTTCCAAATTAAACTTCCAAATTCCACTTCTAAATTCCCATTCCAAATTCCTATTCTAAATATCAATTCTAAATTCCAATTCCAAATTCCAATTCCCAATTCCACTTCCAAATTCCAGTTCTAAATTCCAGTTCTAAATTCCACTTCCAAATTCCAGTTCCAAGTTCCAATTCTACAATCCACTTCCAAATTCCACTTCCAAATTCCACTTCTAAATTCCAATTCCAAATTCCAATTCTAAATTTCAATTCTAAATTCCAATTCCAAATTCCAATTCAAAATTCCACTTCAAAAATGCACTTCCAAATTCAGGTAACAAATTGCAATTCTAAATTTCAGTTCCAAATAGCACTTCCAAATTCCAGTTCTACATTCAAATTTCAATCTCTGCTTCAAAAATCCACTTTCAAGTTCCAGTTCCAAATTCCACTTCCAAATTCCAGTTTTAAATTCTACTTCCTAATTTCACTTCCAAATTCCAGTTCTAAATTCGAATTTTAAACTACACTTCCAAATTCCAGTTTGAAATTCCAATTCTAAATTCCACTGCCAAACTCCACTTCCAAATTCCAGTGCTAAATTCAAATTACAAATTCTCCTTCAAAAAATCCACTTCCAAATTCCAATTACAAATTCGACTGACAAATACCACTTTCAACTTTCAGTTCCAAATTCCACTTCTAAATTCCATTTCCACATTCCAGGTCCAAGCTCAAGTTACCAAATGCATTTCTGAAATACACTTACACAATCCCCTTCCCAATTCCCCTTCTGATTTCCTTTACCAATTTCTCATACTGTAATTCTCTTCCTCATGTCGCACTTCACCTGCATCCTGAAATTTTGATTCCAGGTTCATATTGCCCCTTTTTAATAAAATTCTGCTTTCTAAGTGCCCTTGTCAATTTGTGTTTCACACTCCAATACCAAATGCCGCTTCAAAATTCCAGTTTTAAGGTCCAGTTCTAAATTTCACTTACAAATTCAGGTAACAAATGACAATCCTAAATTCCAATTCCAAATACCACTTCCAAATTTCAGGTCTAAAATCAAATTCCAAACTCTGCTTCAAAAATCTACTTCCAAATTTCAATTCCCAATTCCACTTCCAAATTCCAGTTCCAAATTCCAGTTCTAAATTCCACTTCCAAATTCCAGTTCCAAGTTCCAATTCTGCAATCCACTTCCAAATTCCACTTCCAAATTCCACTTCTAAATTCCCATTCCAAATTCCTATTCTAAATTTCAATTCTAAATTCCAATTCCAAATTCCAATTCCAAATTCCACTTCTAAATTCCATTTTCAAATTCCTGCTGCAACCTCAAGTTATCAAATGCATTTCTGAAATACACTTACACAATCCCCTTCCCAATTCCCCTTCTGATTAACTTTACCAGTTTCTGATACTGTAATTCTCTTCCACATGTTGCACTTCACCTGCATCCTGAAATTTTGATTTCAGGTTCAAATTGCCCCTTTTTAATAAAATTCTGCTTTCTAAGTGCCCTTGTCAATTTGTGTTTCACACTCCAATACCAAATGCCGCTTCAAAATTCCAGTTTTAAGATCCAGTTCTAAATTTCACTTACAAATTCAGGTAACAAATGACAGTCCTAAATTCCAATTCCAAATACCACTTCCAAATTTCAGGTCTAAAATCAAATTCCAAACTCTGCTTCAAACATCTACTTCCAAATTTCAATTCCAAATTCCACTTCCAAATTCCAGTTCCAAATTCCAGTTCTAAATTCCACTTCCAAATTCCAGTTCGAAGTTCCAATTCTACAATCCACTTCCAAATTCCACTTCCAAATTCCACTTCTAAATTCCAATTCCAAATTCCAATTCTAAATTTCAATTCTAAATTCCAATTCCAAATTCCAATTCCAAATTCTACTTCAAAAATGCACTTCCAAATTCACGTAACAAATTGCAATTCTAAATTTCAGTTCCAAATAGCACTTCCAAATTCCAGTTCTACATTCAAATTTCAATCTCTGATTCAAAAATCCACTTTCAAGTTCCAGTTCCAAATTCCACTTCCAAATTCCAGTTTTAAATTCCACTTCCTATTGCCACTTCCAAATTCCAGTTGTAAATTCGAATTTTAAACTACACTTCCAAATTCCATTTTGAAATTCCAATTCTAAATTTCACTGCCAAACTCCACTTCCAAATTTCAGGTCTAAATTAAAATTACAAATTCTCCTTCAAAAAATCCACTTCCAAATTCCAATTACAAATTCGACTGACAAATACCACTTCCAACTTTCAGTTCAAGATTCCGCTTGTAAATTCCATTTCCAAATTACAGGTCCAAGCTCAAGTTACCAAATGCATTTCTAAAATACACTTAAACAATTCCCTTCCCAATTCCCCTTCTGATTTTCTTTACCAATTTCTGATACTGTAATTCTCTTCCACATGTCGCACTTCACCTGCATCCTGAAATTTTGATTCCAGGTTCAAATTGCCCCTTTTTAATAAAATTCTGCTTTCTAAGTACCCTTGCAATTTGTGTTTTAAACTCCAATACCAAATTCTGCTCCAAATTTCCAGTTTTAAGTCCAGTTCTAAAGTCCACATACAAAATCAGGTAACAAATGACAATCCTAAATTCCAATTCCAAATACCACTTCCAAATTTCAGGTCTAAAATCAAATTCCAAACTCTGCTTCAAAAATCTACTTACAAATTCCACTTCCAAATTCCAGTTCCAAATTCCAGTTCTACATTCCACTTCCAAATTCCAGTTCCAAATTCCAATTCTGCAATCCACTTCCAAATTCCACTTCCAAATTCCACTTCTAAATTCCCATTCCAAATTCCTATTCTAAATATCAATTCTAAATTCCAATTCCAAATTCCAATTCCCAATTCCACTTCCAAATTCCAGTTCTAAATTCCAGTTCTAAATTCCACTTCCAAATTCCAGTTCCAAGTTCCAATTCTACAATCCACTTCCAAATTCCACTTCCAAATTCCACTTCTAAATTCCAATTCCAAATTCCAATTCTAAATTTCAATTCTAAATTCCAATTCCAAATTCCAATTCCAAATTCCACTTTAAAAATGCACTTCCAAATTCAGGTAACAAATTGCAATTCTAAATTTCAGTTCCAAATAGCACTTCCAAATTCCAGTTCTACATTCAAATTTCAATCTCTGCTTCAAAAATCCACTTTCAAGTTCCAGTTCCAAATTCCACTTCCAAATTCCAGTTTTAAATTCTACTTCCTAATTTCACTTCCAAATTCCAGTTCTAAATTCGAATTTTAAACTACACTTCCAAATTCCAGTTTGAAATTCCAATTCTAAATTCCACTGCCAAACTCCACTTCCAAATTCCAGTGCTAAATTCAAATTACAAATTCTCCTTCAAAAAATCCACTTCCAAATTCCAATTACAAATTCGACTGACAAATACCACTTTCAACTTTCAGTTCCAAATTCCACTTCTAAATTCCATTTCCACATTCCAGGTCCAAGCTCAAGTTACCAAATGCATTTCTGAAATACACTTACACAATCCCCTTCCCAATTCCCCTTCTGATTTCCTTTACCAATTTCTCATACTGTAATTCTCTTCCTCATGTCGCACTTCACCTGCATCCTGAAATTTTGATTCCAGGTTCATATTGCCCCTTTTTAATAAAATTCTGCTTTCTAAGTGCCCTTGTCAATTTGTGTTTCACACTCCAATACCAAATGCCGCTTCAAAATTCCAGTTTTAAGGTCCAGTTCTAAATTTCACTTACAAATTCAGGTAACAAATGACAATCCTAAATTCCAATTCCAAATACCACTTCCAAATTTCAGGTCTAAAATCAAATTCCAAACTCTGCTTCAAAAATCTACTTCCAAATTTCAATTCCCAATTCCACTTCCAAATTCCAGTTCCAAATTCCAGTTCTAAATTCCACTTCCAAATTCCAGTTCCAAGTTCCAATTCTGCAATCCACTTCCAAATTCCACTTCCAAATTCCACTTCTAAATTCCCATTCCAAATTCCTATTCTAAATTTCAATTCTAAATTCCAATTCCAAATTCCAATTTCAAATTCCACTTCTAAATTCCATTTTCAAATTCCTGCTGCAACCTCAAGTTACCAAATGCATTTCTGAAATACACTTACACAATCCCCTTCCCAATTCCCCTTCTGATTTCCTTTACCAGTTTCTGATACTGTAATTCTCTTCCACATGTTGCACTTCACCTGCATCCTGAAATTTTGATTTCAGGTTCAAATTGCCCCTTTTTAATAAAATTCTGCTTTCTAAGTGCCCTTGTCAATTTGTGTTTCACACTCCAATACCAAATGCCGCTTCAAAATTCCAGTTTTAAGATCCAGTTCTAAATTTCACTTACAAATTCAGGTAACAAATGACAGTCCTAAATTCCAATTCCAAATACCACTTCCAAATTTCAGGTCTAAAATCAGATTCCAAACTCTGCTTCAAACATCTACTTCCAAATTTCAATTCCAAATTCCACTTCCAAATTCCAGTTCCAAATTCCAGTTCTAAATTCCACTTCCAAATTCCAGTTCGAAGTTCCAATTCTACAATCCACTTCCAAATTCCACTTCCAAATTCCACTTCTAAATTCCAATTCCAAATTCCAATTCTAAATTTCAATTCTAAATTCCAATTCCAAATTCCAATTCCAAATTCCACTTCAAAAATGCACTTCCAAATTCACGTAACAAATTGCAATTCTAAATTTCAGTTCCAAATAGCACTTCCAAATTCCAGTTCTACATTCAAATTTCAATCTCTGATTCAAAAATCCACTTTCAAGTTCCAGTTCCAAATTCCACTTCCAAATTCCAGTTTTAAATTCCACTTCCTATTGCCACTTCCAAATTCCAGTTGTAAATTCGAATTTTAAACTACACTTCCAAATTCCATTTTGAAATTCCAATTCTAAATTTCACTGCCAAACTCCACTTCCAAATTTCAGGTCTAAATTAAAATTACAAATTCTCCTTCAAAAAATCCACTTCCAAATTTCAATTACAAATTCGACTGACAAATACCACTTCCAACTTTCAGTTCCAGATTCCACTTGTAAATTCCATTTCCAAATTACAGGTCCAAGCTCAAGTTACCAAATGCATTTCTAAAATACACTTAAACAATTCCGTTCCCAATTCCCCTTCTGATTTTCTTTACCAATTTCTGATACTGTAATTCTCTTCCACATGTCGCACTTCACCTGCATCCTGAAATTTTGATTCCAGGTTCAAATTGCCCCTTTTTAATAAAATTCTGCTTTCTAAGTACCCTTGCAATTTGTGTTTTAAACTCCAATACCAAATTCTGCTCCAAATTTCCAGTTTTAAGTCCAGTTCTAAAGTCCACATACAAATTCAGGTAACAAATGACAATCCTAAATTCCAATTCCAAATACCACTTCCAAATTTCAGGTCTAAAATCAAATTCCAAACTCTGCTTCAAAAATCTACTTACAAATTCCACTTCCAAATTCCAGTTCCAAATTCCAGTTCTACATTCCACTTCCAAATTCCAGTTCCAAATTCCAATTCTGCAATCCACTTCCAAATTCCACTTCCAAATTCCACTTCTAAATTCCCATTCCAAATTCCTATTCTAAATATCAATTCTAAATTCCAATTCCAAATTCCAATTCCCAATTCCACTTCCAAATTCCAGTTCTAAATTCCAGTTCTAAATTCCACTTCCAAATTCCAGTTCCAAGTTCCAATTCTACAATCCACTTCCAAATTCCACTTCCAAATTCCACTTCTAAATTCCAATTCCAAATTCCAATTCTAAATTTCAATTCTAAATTCCAATTCCAAATTCCAATTCCAAATTCCACTTTAAAAATGCACTTCCAAATTCAGGTAACAAATTGCAATTCTAAATTTCAGTTCCAAATAGCACTTCCAAATTCCAGTTCTACATTCAAATTTCAATCTCTGCTTCAAAAATCCACTTTCAAGTTCCAGTTCCAAATTCCACTTCCAAATTCCAGTTTTAAATTCTACTTCCTAATTTCACTTCCAAATTCCAGTTCTAAATTCGAATTTTAAACTACACTTCCAAATTCCAGTTTGAAATTCCAATTCTAAATTCCACTGCCAAACTCCACTTCCAAATTCCAGTGCTAAATTCAAATTACAAATTCTCCTTCAAAAAATCCACTTCCAAATTCCAATTACAAATTCGACTGACAAATACCACTTTCAACTTTCAGTTCCAAATTCCACTTCTAAATTCCATTTCCACATTCCAGGTCCAAGCTCAAGTTACCAAATGCATTTCTGAAATACACTTACACAATCCCCTTCCCAATTCCCCTTCTGATTTCCTTTACCAATTTCTCATACTGTAATTCTCTTCCTCATGTCGCACTTCACCTGCATCCTGAAATTTTGATTCCAGGTTCATATTGCCCCTTTTTAATAAAATTCTGCTTTCTAAGTGCCCTTGTCAATTTGTGTTTCACACTCCAATACCAAATGCCGCTTCAAAATTCCAGTTTTAAGGTCCAGTTCTAAATTTCACTTACAAATTCAGGTAACAAATGACAATCCTAAATTCCAATTCCAAATACCACTTCCAAATTTCAGGTCTAAAATCAAATTCCAAACTCTGCTTCAAAAATCTACTTCCAAATTTCAATTCCCAATTCCACTTCCAAATTCCAGTTCCAAATTCCAGTTCTAAATTCCACTTCCAAATTCCAGTTCCAAGTTCCAATTCTGCAATCCACTTCCAAATTCCACTTCCAAATTCCACTTCTAAATTCCCATTCCAAATTCCTATTCTAAATTTCAATTCTAAATTCCAATTCCAAATTCCAATTTCAAATTCCACTTCTAAATTCCATTTTCAAATTCCTGCTGCAACCTCAAGTTACCAAATGCATTTCTGAAATACACTTACACAATCCCCTTCCCAATTCCCCTTCTGATTTCCTTTACCAGTTTCTGATACTGTAATTCTCTTCCACATGTTGCACTTCACCTGCATCCTGAAATTTTGATTTCAGGTTCAAATTGCCCCTTTTTAATAAAATTCTGCTTTCTAAGTGCCCTTGTCAATTTGTGTTTCACACTCCAATACCAAATGCCGCTTCAAAATTCCAGTTTTAAGATCCAGTTCTAAATTTCACTTACAAATTCAGGTAACAAATGACAGTCCTAAATTCCAATTCCAAATACCACTTCCAAATTTCAGGTCTAAAATCAGATTCCAAACTCTGCTTCAAACATCTACTTCCAAATTTCAATTCCAAATTCCACTTCCAAATTCCAGTTCCAAATTCCAGTTCTAAATTCCACTTCCAAATTCCAGTTCGAAGTTCCAATTCTACAATCCACTTCCAAATTCCACTTCCAAATTCCACTTCTAAATTCCAATTCCAAATTCCAATTCTAAATTTCAATTCTAAATTCCAATTCCAAATTCCAATTCCAAATTCCACTTCAAAAATGCACTTCCAAATTCACGTAACAAATTGCAATTCTAAATTTCAGTTCCAAATAGCACTTCCAAATTCCAGTTCTACATTCAAATTTCAATCTCTGATTCAAAAATCCACTTTCAAGTTCCAGTTCCAAATTCCACTTCCAAATTCCAGTTTTAAAATCCACTTCCTATTGCCACTTCCAAATTCCAGTTGTAAATTCGAATTTTAAACTACACTTCCAAATTCCATTTTGAAATTCCAATTCTAAATTTCACTGCCAAACTCCACTTCCAAATTTCAGGTCTAAATTAAAATTACAAATTCTCCTTCAAAAAATCCACTTCCAAATTTCAATTACAAATTCGACTGACAAATACCACTTCCAACTTTCAGTTCCAGATTCCACTTGTAAATTCCATTTCCAAATTACAGGTCCAAGCTCAAGTTACCAAATGCATTTCTAAAATACACTTAAACAATTCCCTTCCCAATTCCCCTTCTGATTTTCTTTACCAATTTCTGATACTGTAATTCTCTTCCACATGTCGCACTTCACCTGCATCCTGAAATTTTGATTCCAGGTTCAAATTGCCCCTTTTTAATAAAATTCTGCTTTCTAAGTACCCTTGCAATTTGTGTTTTAAACTCCAATACCAAATTCTGCTCCAAATTTCCAGTTTTAAGTCCAGTTCTAAAGTCCACATACAAATTCAGGTAACAAATGACAATCCTAAATTCCAATTCCAAATACCACTTCCAAATTTCAGGTCTAAAATCAAATTCCAAACTCTGCTTCAAAAATCTACTTACAAATTCCACTTCCAAATTCCAGTTCCAAATTCCAGTTCTACATTCCACTTCCAAATTCCAGTTCCAAATTCCAATTCTGCAATCCACTTCCAAATTCCACTTCCAAATTCCACTTCTAAATTCCCATTCCAAATTCCTATTCTAAATATCAATTCTAAATTCCAATTCCAAATTCCAATTCCCAATTCCACTTCCAAATTCCAGTTCTAAATTCCAGTTCTAAATTCCACTTCCAAATTCCAGTTCCAAGTTCCAATTCTACAATCCACTTCCAAATTCCACTTCCAAATTCCACTTCTAAATTCCAATTCCAAATTCCAATTCTAAATTTCAATTCTAAATTCCAATTCCAAATTCCAATTCCAAATTCCACTTTAAAAATGCACTTCCAAATTCAGGTAACAAATTGCAATTCTAAATTTCAGTTCCAAATAGCACTTCCAAATTCCAGTTCTACATTCAAATTTCAATCTCTGCTTCAAAAATCCACTTTCAAGTTCCAGTTCCAAATTCCACTTCCAAATTCCAGTTTTAAATTCTACTTCCTAATTTCACTTCCAAATTCCAGTTCTAAATTCGAATTTTAAACTACACTTCCAAATTCCAGTTTGAAATTCCAATTCTAAATTCCACTGCCAAACTCCACTTCCAAATTCCAGTGCTAAATTCAAATTACAAATTCTCCTTCAAAAAATCCACTTCCAAATTCCAATTACAAATTCGACTGACAAATACCACTTTCAACTTTCAGTTCCAAATTCCACTTCTAAATTCCATTTCCACATTCCAGGTCCAAGCTCAAGTTACCAAATGCATTTCTGAAATACACTTACACAATCCCCTTCCCAATTCCCCTTCTGATTTCCTTTACCAATTTCTCATACTGTAATTCTCTTCCTCATGTCGCACTTCACCTGCATCCTGAAATTTTGATTCCAGGTTCATATTGCCCCTTTTTAATAAAATTCTGCTTTCTAAGTGCCCTTGTCAATTTGTGTTTCACACTCCAATACCAAATGCCGCTTCAAAATTCCAGTTTTAAGGTCCAGTTCTAAATTTCACTTACAAATTCAGGTAACAAATGACAATCCTAAATTCCAATTCCAAATACCACTTCCAAATTTCAGGTCTAAAATCAAATTCCAAACTCTGCTTCAAAAATCTACTTCCAAATTTCAATTCCCAATTCCACTTCCAAATTCCAGTTCCAAATTCCAGTTCTAAATTCCACTTCCAAATTCCAGTTCCAAGTTCCAATTCTGCAATCCACTTCCAAATTCCACTTCCAAATTCCACTTCTAAATTCCCATTCCAAATTCCTATTCTAAATTTCAATTCTAAATTCCAATTCCAAATTCCAATTTCAAATTCCACTTCTAAATTCCATTTTCAAATTCCTGCTGCAACCTCAAGTTACCAAATGCATTTCTGAAATACACTTACACAATCCCCTTCCCAATTCCCCTTCTGATTTCCTTTACCAGTTTCTGATACTGTAATTCTCTTCCACATGTTGCACTTCACCTGCATCCTGAAATTTTGATTTCAGGTTCAAATTGCCCCTTTTTAATAAAATTCTGCTTTCTAAGTGCCCTTGTCAATTTGTGTTTCACACTCCAATACCAAATGCCGCTTCAAAATTCCAGTTTTAAGATCCAGTTCTAAATTTCACTTACAAATTCAGGTAACAAATGACAATCCTAAATTCCAATTCCAAATACCACTTCCAAATTTCAGGTCTAAAGTCAAATTCCAAACTCTGCTTCAAACATCTACTTCCAAATTTCAATTCCAAATTCCACTTCCAAATTCCAGTTCCAAATTCCAGTTCTAAATTCCACTTCCAAATTCCAGTTCGAAGTTCCAATTCTACAATCCACTTCCAAATTCCACTTCCAAATTCCACTTCTAAATTCCAATTCCAAATTCCAATTCTAAATTTCAATTCTAAATTCCAATTCCAAATTCCAATTCCAAATTCCACTTCAAAAATGCACTTCCAAATTCACGTAACAAATTGCAATTCTAAATTTCAGTTCCAAATAGCACTTCCAAATTCCAGTTCTACATTCAAATTTCAATCTCTGATTCAAAAATCCACTTTCAAGTTCCAGTTCCAAATTCCACTTCCAAATTCCAGTTTTAAATTCCACTTCCTATTGCCACTTCCAAATTCCAGTTGTAAATTCGAATTTTAAACTACACTTCCAAATTCCATTTTGAAATTCCAATTCTAAATTTCACTGCCAAACTCCACTTCCAAATTTCAGGTCTAAATTAAAATTACAAATTCTCCTTCAAAAAATCCACTTCCAAATTCCAATTACAAATTCGACTGACAAATACCACTTCCAACTTTCAGTTCCAGATTCCACTTGTAAATTCCATTTCCAAATTACAGGTCCAAGCTCAAGTTACCAAATGCATTTCTAAAATACACTTAAACAATTCCGTTCCCAATTCCCCTTCTGATTTTCTTTACCAATTTCTGATACTGTAATTCTCTTCCACATGTCGCACTTCACCTGCATCCTGAAATTTTGATTCCAGGTTCAAATTGCCCCTTTTTAATAAAATTCTGCTTTCTAAGTACCCTTGCAATTTGTGTTTTAAACTCCAATACCAAATTCTGCTCCAAATTTCCAGTTTTAAGTCCAGTTCTAAAGTCCACATACAAAATCAGGTAACAAATGACAATCCTAAATTCCAATTCCAAATACCACTTCCAAATTTCAGGTCTAAAATCAAATTCCAAACTCTGCTTCAAAAATCTACTTACAAATTCCACTTCCAAATTCCAGTTCCAAATTCCAGTTCTACATTCCACTTCCAAATTCCAGTTCCAAATTCCAATTCTGCAATCCACTTCCAAATTCCACTTCCAAATTCCACTTCTAAATTCCCATTCCAAATTCCTA